>NC_085048.1:103278498-103578498 GCF_963662255.1 Cinclus cinclus | reverse complement strand
ACACAGCAGGTCAAGCCTGGATGTAAATAGGTTTCAAGTTGTTACTTGGAGCCAAATGGAGTTTGAGACTTTGAAAACCAGCTAGAGGTTTTAGCAGCCTTTCTTCTCTGGAACGGGATTTCAGATTGCACTTAAACCTTTTTGCCAGCTCAGAAAGAGTTGGGCTACTTGTGCTCCGGGTGAAATCTCCCATTTTGTTATGCAAAAACAAGCTGATGGAAATGTAAACATCTGACTTATAATATGCTTGTTCCTTCAGCAAAACAGAGCTTTAGCCTTAGCAAAAGGCTATAGCTAAGGCTATACTGCCTTAGCACAGCAGTATAACACATTGTAAAAACAGTAACAATAGGAAAAATTATTAAACATTTATCTCTCCCATGAGTGAACATCTGGCATGTATCAAAATGCTGCCGTGGGGATTTAGCACCAGAACCTTTAAGGTTTTATGTGACAATGCCTAGAGAGGGCAATAACAGAGCATATACCACATAGGATTTTTAATCACTGGCCTCTTGAAAATATCAAGAGCAGAAGCTGAACCGGGTATCAGTTTATAAATGAAATGTTGGAGTTCTCATTTGTGATGCAGGAAAAAATATCAGCTACATTTTAATTTTTTTTTTACATTTTTTCCTAAGAAGGACTTCTCATGTTGAAAAGCGTGCTTCCAATGCTTCTACAAAGCTTTTGGTGTCTTCATCCAAGTCTTAAGGAAGTTGCATCTTTAATTTCTTCTTTTAAAGCATCTTTAGAAAAATGTATGAATCTGTTTCCAAATCTCTCCAAGAACTTGAAAACAACTGCTTGGGGAGAAGGGAGGAGTGAGCAGAGTCTGTGGTTTATGATTACATAAGTGTTGTTTTTTGTAGGGACAAGACAAAGATTTATGTAAGGCAAGGGACAAATGCATGTAGTGAATGATACAGGGAAGGAACAGAGGAAAACCTGGTAGTGGAGATTAAAAGTGCAAGGATCATGTGGATCACATGTTGGGTCAAGAAACAAATGTGAGGGCAGAATATCAAAGGGTTTTGTTTGGACTCTTGTTATAATAAGAAATTATTATACAACTGTATAGCCATGTCCTCCAGCAGCACTTCCCTCTCTCCTGCTAGTAACTACAGAGTTGGGGCTTTTTAAACAGAAGAAGAAAAACTTGAATATGTTGTGATTAATGTTACTATTAATGAGATTGTCCCAGGGCCATAATCTCATGACTAATCCTGTTAGCTTCTTAAATAAGCAGCACAACAAGTAAATAATTTCTGATTCTTTGGTTTCTTTGTAATATTTTAAGATCTAGTAATACTTTTTGTCAGTATTTAAAATAAATAAAGGGTTCATCTATTTATTCACTCTTACCTAAGTGTTTTTATAATGTATTTTAGGTTCTATATAAGCCCATAGCAGATTTCCTTTCTTCATGGAGGAGCCCAGTCAGTTTATGCATATCATTCAAACAAAAGGTTCTAAAGTCATGCATTTTGGCAGAGATAAAGATATTGAAAAAGACAGAATTAGACAGAGGATATACATTACTTGAGTACTTCCAAAGGTTGGCATTTCTAGGTAGCACAAAGGATTCTGCTCAGGAATTCAACCCTGATTAAACCAATCAGGGATCTGGTGCAAGGAAGGAAAGAATGTGAGAAAGCAAAGGGTGCTGTCACAGTGAAAGGGAGGAATAAACCAGCAAACTGTCAGACTGATGGAGAAATAAAGATCCCTAAGAGGAAATCACATCCAATACCCTACTCAGGCATTGCTAAAAAAAGGAAAAGGAAAAGGAAAAGGAAAAGGAAAAGGAAAAGGAAAAGGAAAAGGAAAAGGGAAAAGAGAAGAAAAGAAAAGAAAAGAAAAGAAAAGAAAAGAAAAGAAAAGAAAAGAAAAGAAAAGAAAAGAAAAGAAAAGAAAAGAAAAGAAAAGAAAAGAAAAGAAAAGAAAAGAAAAGAAAAGAAAAGAAAAGAAAAGAAAAGAAAAGAAAAGAAAAAAAGAAAAGAAAAAAGAAAAAGATAACATAAAGGTTATAAAGGTTGGGAGTATCTTTCCTGATGGCCAGGACTCAGCACATGTAGGAAGCGAAGGGCAGTGCCAGGAAAGGATATTCAGCTGTCCCTAGACCCAGTTGTTGAAGAGAACATACTCTTTGCTGGGAAAGGTGCCTGAGCTTTTCCAGGCACAGGGAAGCAGTACTGTCATAGCCTCTGTGAATACCCCAGCCTAGTTCAGCACTAAGTAACCTAAGTTTAAAATGATATTTGTAGCCTGAAATGAAATTATGATGCCAAAGTAAAATAAATGTCAAGCAAACTCAGTCAATCATATGTATCATTCTTTATGGCTCTCATTTATATTTGATATTGAATTGCTCGCTTTTTAAAATTCAAATAACTCCCTCATCGATCTGCTCCTGAATGATTTTACTGAACATATCTTTTTAGTATCTAACACACTGTGATTTTGTTCCACATATGTTGTGCACTGGCTGATTCCATCCTAACCTCACAAAACATATTAAGCTTAATAAATATATTTATGAGAATTACTTTGTATAGTCCTTATGCAATCAGCCATGCTGTGTATGATAGCCCAAGACGATGAAAACCCATTGACTTTTTGTAGCAAATTAGTCTACCACCTAATCGGTGAACCCTGCTAAGCTTTTGAATTATGACGAGAACCATCAGCTCAGTTAGAACACTCAAATGAATTATATCAATTCATAAACTTGTTCATGTCCAGATTTCATTAGCCACACATTAACAGCATTTTATGTTTATTACTGCTCTGACATAATCTATAAATAACTGAAATGCTAATCATAGTGTTCTGCCAGGCATCATCATTTAATCATAAAGAGATACATTATTATAAACTATAATAGATAATAACAAGTCCAGGTCAATGGCCGCATATTAAAAGATCACAATTATATCCTATAAGGGTATGTACCTCATACATTTGGTGACACAAAGGTCCATATCTAATCACTTGCAAATGTTTCCCCTCTGACACACGTACAGTACAAGGTGACACAATTAAGAAAATATGCTTGTAAAACACGGCAATCTTTGAGCATCAAAGTAAACAGAGAACAATTAATAGTGAGGAGAAACATTATAGCATTTGCCAATGGCCATGCTGGTTAACTCTTCATTTCTAGGGGTTTTTTCCTTACTAAAAGAAACCATAATCACAACACTGGCAGAGTTTATTATAGAGGAGAGCACTGACTTATTACTGCAGCAGCCAGTGAGCCAGGGCTGCTGGGTGTTACCTCTCAGGCTGAAAACATAGCCCAGAAGGTTAAAGTGCCTTTCTTTTGCAACCCTATTGTCCATTCCAACTCATTCTTTCAGTGACCTCATGTCACTAAACCCCTGTGATTTTCAAATGTAATCTGTCCTCTGTTAAAGACTATCTCAACTGAAGCCACTCTCAAGCGCCACTTTGAAACCCATTCTCATGGCCAGGCATTCTGACATCAAAGCTGCTGCTTTTTCCCCCAAAATTATTTAGATTAGATTTTTAATTTAAGGTGGTGGTGATGATGGAATCAGTGGCTTACTGAGTAAAGGTAATTCCATGTTCTTTACTGAGGTAAAACCCCCTGGCAATACAGCACTTAGTAAACAAATAATTTCCATAAAACCTTAATCAATTAAACTTGTTCTGAGTGAGCAACGAGTCTGACCCAAGGACCAAGAATTAATTTCAGATTATTAGAATAAAGTTTTCTTCTGTGGGTTTAATTTTGTAGGTTTTCTGTTGTTGTTTTTTGGGGTTGTTTTTTTTTTTTTTAAAGATTTAGACTAATTTAAAGCTTTAGTTGAATAAGAAGCAGAGATGCAGTCTGTCATTGCAAGCACTTGCACCTCATAGCTCAGGGTGAACTGAGGGAGATAAAGAAAGGAATGTAAAACACTATGGAAACCAACCTCTGGAGACTTAATATTCTGATCAGCTCACCTCCGAACATCTGGCTCTTAAATGTTCAAGCACAAAAACAAGAGAGCTAATGAAAGCAGTACATATTATCTCTCCCATCAATGTACCTCACAAACACCTGCTAAAATTAAAACAAATTGAATCTTGATTGCTGATTAAGTACCCCTTCTTTAGCTAGATATTCTGTCATTATTTGCCCTGGCACACAATACATAAACTGATGAAAAGCTTGTGGTGGGCTGCAGCAGCAAAGGTTGATAAAAGACTATCAAGACAGAGCTGCATGTAAACTGCAGCGCATTAACTTTATGTACTAGAGCCCTCCAAAAGTTACTTTTAGATTTTTCCCCTCATTTCCAGGGCAAAATTTATTTTCATTTAGAAGAGAAAGCACATAAACTGAACACATTTTTTTCCTCTAGAACACTCACATCCCAGAGAGGAGGTGATAGATGGACCTCACGGTATTGACCAACATCAGTGCCCAGCTCTGGAGCTGAAAAATCCTTCTCGGCAGGACTGCTGTGCCCAATGTGCTTTTGGGATATTTTCCTGGAGGTGGGAAGACTTTCAAGGAGTTGGGCCATGGGAAAAAGAGCCCAAAAACCTCTTCAGGAGCATATGGCCTCTATTTCTCTTCAATAGATGTTTAGGCAGTGGCAGGAGAAAGGTTACAGAGTTTACTGCCAATAAAGTGGGGGAATGCTCTGCTTGCACACTTCAGGCAGGATAAAAACATCCATCAGGAATTTCATCACACCCATATAAATACCCTCCTACGTGAGCACTGCTGACAGATGTGAGGCTAATCTACCATGTTAACTTCATTTGAGAAGTTGTGGTTTTGTTCAAACTTTATTAGTTAAACTCAAATTGATCCCACTACATTTTAAGCCAGTATTTAGTCTACTTTAAGTATATTTCCAGATATCATAAACTCTTCAGCCATCATTGTGTTTGCTGTATATAAATATATGTATTCATGTAAATTTTCCTGTTAAAATAATCAACTTTTATTTGACTCACGGTTCTCCAATAAGCAAAAAAGAAAAAAAAACAGCAACATGACAGTGTGTAAATCCTTCTCAACAATAGCACCCACAAAACCTGTTTCTTGACTGACAATAAGGTCATAACAGCACATATGTTTGGCATATGTATTCCATCAATGGTGATTATAATGTGAACGAAGAATTAGCTTCAAAATGATGGGTTGCTTAAAGACCTGGAAGAGGACATTTAAACAAAAGAAAGGAAAAAAAAAAGGCCTGAATCACTTACTAGAGCTTGACTCCTTTTTTTCCCACCCTTACTGCATTCTAAATTATTTAAATATACTAATAGACACCATATTGGAAAAAAAACAGATGTTTTCTAATTATGAACTGATTTTACAGTGTGATGGTGTCACATATTTAAATTACAAATACACATTTTTAGCATTCCAGCTGTGCTTTACAAGAGTTTAATTTGCTTCTTGTGATATGTCACATTGCACCTGCCTTTTAAAACTCTTATAAATGTAAAACATTAGCCAAGCATGAGTATTAAGACATGCTGATGAATTCTAAAGATTTTTAGCTTCTTATAGTGGATGAAATTTATAGAAAGATTTAATAATAAGCCAGCTAAATGTTTATTGAAAATAACATTTACAGATACTTTCCAGAAGTACCAAAAGGGACTGATGACTTGTGTAGGCAGCACAGAGAATTAAATTGGTGCTGCTTTGCTCCTTCCCGACACAAAGTATTCCACAGCAATCTATAAACTAATGAGGTTAAACATGGATAATACAGTAAAATGTTGTAGAAGTCAGCTCTGCTCTCAGCCACCACACACAGAATCTGACACATGTTTAAGACCATCAATATCACAGTCAGAACAGGGAGATTGTCAGTGACAACACTGGTAATAAACTATGATAATGTATTTCTGAGAATAGAAGAGCAATAATTTCTAGGATAAACTTAAACTTTGAAGTAATTAACTTGTGATTCAGAGACACATGATGAGAGCATACACAGCTATTTCTTGCCTTGCACACACCCTGGAAATAACAACTGTTGGTTTACATTCAGGCATAATAAGAGAGAGGATAAACAGCCCATGGAGTAGATGTAACACTGTGGATGCACCTTTTAAACCTGGCCTTCTAACAACAAAGGAAGAAGAAACTTTTGAAGCGCTGCGCTTACAAAGATGCATTAAAGAATATTGTAGACAAGCAGAGATGCTCCTTTTGAGGCAGTTCCCTGCTGCACACTTCCTAAACACAGGCAGGAACCTGCTCATTAACAGGTTAATCCCACCAAAAGTAAATTAAAGGCAGCTTTTGCACTAGCATCGATAGGACCTGGCACAGGCTCTCCCAGCGTACTCCAAACTTCATTGCGGTGACATGTGCTGGGTCCCTGTCACTGAATGGGGCTGGCAATAAAGGACAGCCCTTTCTCCTGTCCCCCTTGGACAAGTACACCCATGACACAGCACAGAAATTATTTGCCCCAAACCAGAGCTGTTGCCTTTGTAGCCTTGTCCAGCATGGCAAAGGGAGAGGGGAAAGGAGGGCAGGGACTGCCCAAAGGGAGACATGACAGTGAGGGAGTTGTGGAAACCAAATTGTGTTTGGACATATTTTAAAATGTGGGATTTTGGTGGCTGCGCATCATCATACCTGCAATTCAAAAGCTTCCATGCACTTCAATGCATTTGAGAGTAAACGAGAAAGCACTTGGGCTACATAAAGTGTTGTAAGTCCTTTGGACATGCTTTAAAGAGACATTTTCAGGGCAAGGTTGTGTTACAAAACTGAACAATCCTTCCTCAGAAGAATCCTTCCTTTCAAAGTTCTCTGCCCAAGTTTTGACGTGTTTTTTGTTTCAGCACTGCCCGGTGCAGGAGCCTTTGTCAGATGCTGCAGTGGCACAAACAGGCAGAGAGAGATCACGGATGCTCTGCCAGAGATGAAAAGGGGTTGCTCTGCAGATCTCAGGGTTTTCAACCAGTCATTAAAGAAATTTTTGCTTCTCTGCCGTGGAGTTCAAGGTACATGCAGCAGAAATTCTAAGCTCTGTGCAGGTGAAGTCATTTTGCAGAAAGCTGCACTTTCTGCAGTGTACAGAGTGAGGCAGGGGAGCTGCTTTACCTGCAGCTCCCTGTTTTGGATCACATTAAGAGAATTAATGGAATACTCACCTTTCATTTACTACAATTATGTTTTTAGACTAATTTCAGAACTTAATGCAGTCTGAAAGCAATAATAAAGAACAAAAAAATTCAAAACTACCTTAATGTCTCTAGTCCTGTGATTTTCCACTGCCAGCAATATTTCAGCTTTTATTAAACATGCCAAGTCAGATTTGCTCTATTTAAGATCATTTCTTTAGATTTCACTGTACATGATATGCTCACAGTAAATTGCTAACAGCAAAAGATGGAGCCAGGATAAACCAAGCCCATCCTGGTAGGGGAATGTCAGTCAAGCCTTAAATTTTTATTTCCTTTTTGAGAAGTGTGTTATCTTTTTACCCTGCTTTCCTTTATAAACAAAACCTGCACTGGGATTACTTTGTGCTGAAGGAAAGGTGGGTGAGATCACCTGCATCCTCATGAGGATGGAGGATCGTGTTCCCCTCAATAGACCTATTCCTATTTGGCCCTAATTCTGTATTAAGTCAGAACTTTCTCTTTGACTCCATTCAGAAGAGTCAGGTAGAGCCTGTCTGAAATTAAGGGTTTTCTATTCCTGTTCTTGAGATAATATATCTGAAATGCAAAAATCTCGTTAATTTTATTTTTTTTCTCCAGGATTTGGCATGTTGGAATATCATCCTTAACTTTTATGCATTCTTAATAAAGGAGGAGAAAAATAAGTCAACAGTTCAGTCCATTTTTCAAGAATGCTTTGTGTGGGGTTCCATGCTATTGCTTCCTGTATCATAAAAGTAATATCAATTTGAAAATATTTCTGTT
Source organism: Cinclus cinclus (assembly GCF_963662255.1). Lineage (NCBI taxonomy): Eukaryota > Metazoa > Chordata > Aves > Passeriformes > Cinclidae > Cinclus > Cinclus cinclus. The sequence continues at coordinate 103,570,572 of NC_085048.1, read as the reverse complement.
TAGCAACTTCATCAACTCTAAATTAAGAAAATGTGTAGTTTATTGGCTTTCAATGCTTGAGCAGATTAAGAATGTGTAAGAAAGAAAGATTTCATTTAGAAAGAGAAGTGCAATGTCCATGATACCAACAAAGACATTAAGTGAGATTAGGCCATCTTCATAAACTACTCTTCAGTTACTAGATTATACAAAAATAATGAACGCCACTCATTAAAGAAAACAATTTTTGAAATAAAGAAAATTCATTTTTAAGGCAGTAACAGCTCATGGAGATAAAATTGGATGACAAGCACCAAAACATTTTTTACACTGTTATACCAAAACAGGCAGTGACCATCACTTGCTCTAGAGCAGGTGGCCTTTAGGTCACCCATGGCAGGACTGCCATGGACTGGGAAAAAAAGGTGCTTTGAGGAAGATTTTCTTTCTGTGACAGGAATGGAGATCTGTCTCTTCCACTTTTTTTGCCAGTTTTAATAGATCATGATTAAGATCTGACTAATACATTTAATTTTTAATGTGCGTGGGGGCTTCAAAATCAAATATTAAATCTCATCTATGCTATTTTAGAAGAGATTAATAACCTCTGAATGCAGGTAAAGTAAAAAAGTACAAGAAACAAAGATGCTTTAAATTTTGGTAGTATCTTTGAAATGTAGGTGGGGAGTGATGGCATTGCCCTTGTTCATCTTCCTGTAAATGCACTGGGTGTGCTTGCTCCCTAAGACATCCCAGAAGCACAACCTGCTACTGGAAGTTGAGACAAAGCACCTCCAGGGATAATTTAGCCCTGCACACTTCATTTGAAGTTCATGAAGTAGTCACTCAACTCAAGTGGTGTCTGCAGAGGCGCTTCAGGAGGGCTCTGCTGCAGGGAAGGGATCAGGCAGAACGTGATCCATACCATGATCCCCCTTCAGAAGAACTGGAGTCACGAGTATTCCCCTCAAAAGCCAGGTGGCAACAAAGGGAAAGCCTTGCCATTGAAGGAAATTGGCACAGAGAGGGGCTGGAGTCAGGAAAACTCTGCTGATTCATCCCTGTTGAGGACCCAAGTATATGGAAATTTCATTCACCTGCAGCTGATGGCTTTGTTTCAAGGGGGAAACAGGAAAGTACAGGTACAAAGCTGAATGTTCAGTCACAATGAAATGAATCATTTTACATTGCAGATGACAAAATGACAAAAAAATCCAAACCCAAGCAAAATATGTATTAAAATCAAAGGCAGAAACTATACTTTTAAGAATTTTTAAGGTAGGACACGAAGAATAACCTAGAATTTCTAAAATGTGGGCAAATATGAACCAATTACTTATTATTTCATTAAAGTGGAGATGGGAAAGACCGATTCCTAACCCTCTGTGTTTGCCTCCTGGGGTCCTAGATAGCTTTTCCTGTCAAATTAAAACAAAACAAAACAAAACAAAACAAGATAAATAAACATGAGAAATTAAGATTGTGTATGTAGGTGAAGGAGAAAGGAAAAGAAGCAAAGAAATAATGTTCCACAATTATTACCAGAGCTAAGAGAAACGAAATTACTTGATCATAAATTCAGGATAATCTGGTTTTCTTTATGAGTTTCCATTTTATTAATGAAAGGAAAGTAACACCTTAGTGTACCCGGATGAATTAAAATGCCTATTTGTAGAAGCAATCCTCAATAGGGGTCTTTAATAGAATCTGTGAACAATTCTGGAGTCAGATAATTTAGCTGTAAAAAGGCAATATTAATAGCTCACCTCTGGGTACACAGCCCAGGCTGGACAGTAGGAGGAAGAAGGTAATATTGACAGGGAAGGCTGGGGGGTTTATTTGCATTATCCTAACTTCCTTCAGCCAAAAGGCTTCACAGAAGCAGCTCTGTAAAAAAAGGGAGGAGGGGGGGAAGCAAACGAGCACCAGATCTATAAATTGTCTGCCTTGTTTATCAAATCCAACATTCAATCAAACTTTGGGTTGGATGAGCTTGGAACAAAGAGTACAAGACGTGGGATACCAGCTCACAGATGTCTTTTTAAAATCTCATTATTCTAAAAGAAATAAAATTAACAAAAATAACCCCAAACATCTTTTAAATATAATTGATCAAACACTTCAACTTAACTTCTCAGCAGGATTTAATACACCTGAAAAAATATCCAGGTATTTCATCTGCTTCAGCTCTTGAAAGAAAGTTCCCCAACATTTTCACAGCCTTTGTCCTAGAAAATGTGTATACATCAGGAATATAACTAATTTTAATGATGTATCGTACTGAAAAAGACAATGACTTTAACACTGAAAAATATTTACTTCCCAATTTTAAAGAGGGTTTTCTCATCAATCTTTGAAAGAGAATATATAAAATATCTGAAGTATCTTCTCAGTTATTTTGAGCAAATCTGACAAAGATGCTGCTCATGAAAATTCCAATCAGACCTTATTAGCTGCAGTTCAATTCCATATGTGGCAGAAGTTTTCTGTTAAATATGAAGAGAGAAAACAGATGAGAGGAAACAGTTCAGCCCAGCTATAACCTGCTACTCCTGCACCAGGAAAGTGGGACCATTCCAGACTTCAGAAAATCAGAGGGTCGTTACCTGGGGTTTGAAATGGGACCAGGACTCTCTTTTCAGATAAGAGATTTGCAAAAGATAGAAAATTTCTTTGTATCAGCCCCTGGCAATCTTCATTCTACATAAAGATGAAAACAGCAGTTAGTGCTGAAGAACCACATACCCACAAGGTTACTAAGCAAGAGCTTGCAAGAGCTGCTTGCAAGGTTTCAACAGAAACTACAGAAAATGGACTTTTTCAACTCAATCAGTTTGGTTTTGATGATGAAGTGGTTTTATGAGCGAGACTGGGAATAAAGTATTTCGAAAACTATAAATATTCCAACCTGCCAATTTATACATAAGGGTAGTTCTGGTTCACTCCCTCCAGCCCCATTCCTCATTTTTTCTACAGATTTTATCCAATAAGATTCAACCTCCTGTGCTGAAACTGCCCATCTCCACCTAGAAAAGCAGAAAAAAAAAGGACAAAAGAAATGTCCAAACCTACATCTTTTCTCAAGACAAAAACTGAGATGCTGCCCTAAGCAAATATCCAAACAATTGTTTCCCCAGTGTAGGAGTGGCATACATGACCCCAGGATTCTGGTTTCACATCAGGCTGCTCTACATAATCCCTAAAAACTTGTGATGTGTGTGTCTTTAATGTATAATACACAAATTTCTTATTTCATAAACATTATTCACCTTTACCACAAGGAAAAAAAAATTCTACTATTCTCAATATAAGTTGAGTAGAAATGAAAACAAACTAAATTTGGCAGATTATGACAAAGGTAATTTTCTTCTAGGGAAAGGTGAAAGGGACAATTAAGGCTTAATCGACACAGAAATTACTTCCAGAAAAATCTGTTCCAGTGGAGTTCAAACACATACATTATGATGCAATCAGTGACTTGTCCCCTTCTTCCCTGCCCTCCTGGGACCCCACCTGGAGTCCTGCATTCAGCTCTGGATACAGGAAAACCATGGAGCTGTTGGAGTGAGTCCAGGGGAGGCCATGAAGATGCTCCAAGGGCTGGACCTCCCCTGCTCTGGAGCCAGGCTGGGAGAAGGGAAGGCTCTGGAGAGACTGGGGGCTTAGAAAAGAGAGGGACAGGCCTTTTTATATGGCAGACAGAAACAAGACAAGGGGCAATGGTTCCAAACTGCTGGAGGCAGGGAGAGATGGGTATTGGGAAGGAATCCTGTCTGGGAAGGTGGGGAGGCCCTGGCACAGGGTGCCCAGAGATGCTGTGGCTGCCCCTGGATCCCTGGAAGTGTCCAAGGCCAGGCTGGACAGGGCTTGGAGCAGCCTGGGATAGTGGAAGGTGTCCCTGCCATGGTAGGAGTGGAACTGGATGAACTTTAAGGTGCCATACAACCGAAACCATTTTTATGATTCTAATAATTCCCATGAGTCTATTCTCCTCCCAAATTCCAACATACAGGTTATAGGGAGCTACTATCAAGCTGCAACATGATGGATCCATTTTCATGAATAGACAGGTAAGCAATAAGTCTATGCCTTCTTCTTTCCTCTTTAATATCTATTCAGTTTTGTTATTGGGCTATTATATTTTGCTGTAGCGATTTAAACCTTTTATCAGAAATAAATCTTTGAGTTCCATTATCTTGTAACAATTCTGTAGGGAAAGGCATTTCAAAAAGCTGAAAGATAAAAATGAGAAGGAAAAGAGCCTTTTTTGCAGGCCTCTATTAAAGTTTTTACACTGCTACATTACAGCTATAAAATAGCATCTTTGATAATAATTCATTACAATTCCATAATACACATTTAATATGTTATGCTGTATTAACCAACAATTCTGTTTTGCTAACTTATTAAAATCATTCATTTGAAATTGCATATTATTTTAGTGCCATCTTGTCCCTGATTTATAGTGACTGAAAGTTTATTGATTCGCCTGAGACCTCATGAAATTTGCAAATAATGTTAGTTCTTTCTTAAATGTGCTTTTAGTCAGTAGACATCACTAAGGTATAGTGAAAAACACTTGACACAACTGAAGTGGTCACTGGCTTTGGGTTTTTTGAAGGTAACACTCCAAGAGAAGACGAGGAAGAAATTAAAGGAATGAATGGAAATAGTTGTGAATCTGTTGGAAACCTGCAGAACTGCAGAAACAAGAGGAATCTCTTTCTCCCTGAGCCAGCATCAATGATTCATTAGCCACTTGCTAAAACTCAATAATCAGTTCATGATTTGCTGAGTTCAACCATTATGAAAACAATATACAGAATCAGTAAATAATGGCCTCTGATGAATCTGCTGCACTGTACTCCTTTTGGAAGGATAACAATAGAAAGACCCAGAATAAAAGTAGAAAGGGAAGCAAATGAACCCAGTAAATCACATGGAAGCCTAACTTTGTACAGTGTATCTGCATTTACTCTGTGCATCCAACTTCTTTATAGGCTCAACACACCTGCCTGTCTAAAAATGAGTTTGTTTTCAAACCCTATATTTCAGATTCTGTTGTAACACACTGCAAAGTAATACTGTGGTGGGTTTTTAGGGGGGATTGTTCTTTTAAAATTTTTTTAGCATGTTCTGAAGCAAGAAAATTCTCTTTCTGTTGAGCACCACTGGCAGAAGTATTTTTATATGCAGCAATATGTTCTCACTGTCATGTCTCAGAAGAAATCCCTTGGGGCTCAAGATCTGTGCATGTAATACCCACACAGAAAATTAAGCCTCAATTGACTCCACAAAAAAAAGCACCAAATCCCACCTCTAAGAATATCTAAGCATTGTTTTTTAATGATGATTAATGAGATCCTTTTTAGGGTTCTAATATTAGTTACACCCATTTGTGCCAAGGCGAAATTTGATATAGTCAGGGATTCTTAAAAACGCTGGCCTGGGAGATAATGAGTTTCACAAATTTCTCCAGCGCTCAGGAGAATGTTGGATCTCCACAGAATCTCAGAACCAGTGCATCTTAGTTCCTCTGAATTGAAACCCTTGCTGCCTCTGTTTTTTAAGTTTGAACATGGAGGTTTGCTCCTGTGAATGGGGTTCCAAAAGAAAGGAAAAAAAAAAACCCTTCAGTCCCATTCGGCGTGTATTTTGAAAAGTTTAGCTTCCCTAAGGTTTTAACAAAAGGAGATTCTACTTGCGGGAAGAGATGATTAATCCGAGATGCTCCAGTGCTGTAATGATGAAAAGGATGCTCAACAGGTCGGAGCCTTTCCAAGGGAGGGTCTCACTCATCTCTGCCAAGGTGTGGTTCATGAAGCATCTTTAGCTCTTGACACAACAGAGGGCACCTCAGATAATACAGCCTCTCTCCAGGGAACAAAATGCATTTCCAAGCCTTTTCTTTGCCAGGTTAACATTTGACAAGCTTGCTTTAATGCTCATTCTCCCCAAGTAGCTCAGATGAGGAGGACAGAAAAAGTTTGCAGCAGAGGAGGACAGAAGGGAGAGGAATTCAAGATTTTCAAAACGGTGCCAAAAAGCAGACTTTCTTTCCTTGCTGCAGACACCAGGTAATGAATACAAATGGATGGACCAGGGATTATTCTGGAAGACTGGGCCAAGGAAAATTTGGTTTGCTCAGTTTTTACACACAAAGAAACACACACTAAATCTTCTGAAATCTTATTGCTTAAGTGTATGGGCTGAAAACTGAGTAATGCTTAAATCCTACTGCTCCACACAGCCAGCAGAAGTCAATTAGTCCAACCTCAGCACTGCATTCATTTTCCCACTGTTTAATTATTATTTACACAATACTACAAATGTGCACAGCCATGGAAAGGTGTAGCCCCTGTCCAGACGATCAGCTGTTGTAAGCTCACCCTAATATCAATACAAATAATGGAACACACTTTTGCTCTGGAAAATGGCAGTCAAAGCAAATTGGGCATTCTGAGCTGGGCTCTGGCAGCCTTTTGTATTGCTTTCATTAGAGTGTCAACCTCAAAAAAAATAATGTGACAAAGGAAGGGTGGCTGGTGAGCTGGCACTCATACAACGTCTAAAGATCTGAGCCCTTCTGTAATGATCATATGTGATTTACAGAATCAAAGGGTCAAATTCTGCCCTCAATTACACACCTATTGCTAGGTGGTACAGCACCACGTGGCAGGTGAATTAGAGAGATTATTGTGTTTCTAAAGAAACAGAAAAATGCTCTGTGGCCTTCAAAGTAGCAAATTCAGAGTTGATGCTGTATTAAATAACAGCATATAAATGTACGAAAATATCACAGCATCTTTGGGGCATTTTTTAAAGAGATGTTTTGTGGAGCAACAGGACGGCTGCAGTCTCTGGTACTTGTCTAACATTCTGCATTTCTGGTCTAGTATTCTATGTTCCACAAGTCAAACTCTGGAAAGGAAAAGTCTGGCATTGTTTTGGGCTGCTCAAACCCTTAAGCTTTGGCTGAGTTTGTCAGTAGTTCCTCCTCTCGGCTGTATCTGGTGTTATCATGGGACAAGTGCTTCTTATTTCTCATTTCTGATGTGTCTCAACTAATCCATACACACTACAGAAGGATTAATGCAATTTATTCCTCAGATGCACAAGCTATTTCATTTTTTTTGTAAATAAATGTAATTATTTTTAGTCAGAGCTAGAAATTAATTCTGATTTTGCATTCAGGCAAGACACACGGACACAAAGTTCAGGACAGTTGTGAGAGCAATCTGACCAACAAATGGAACTTGCACTTGGAGGGAACAATGGAGAAGGAAATTAAACAATGAGCAGGACTATTAAAGAACAGCTTCATGGATTTGGACATGCCGCAGAAACATTTTTGCCCCAACCTCTCTGCATCTCTTTCATCCCACTGGAAGAAATTATCCCATGATTTATGTTGAAGGTGCTGTTTCCCTGTCATTTTAAAGGAAAAGAATTTTCTGAATCTTCCCTTTCTTGGTTAATACACATGCACACCCTCACACAAAACATATGTTAATAACTTCAGACCACAAATTTAATTTATCTCAGCTTTCCACCTGACATCATTCCTTGTCATGTGGCGCATACCCATCCGTAAACAAAATGGGGATTCATTTCCATGGCAACAGTGAGTGGGACTTTGATCAGCTCTAATGATTATTTGTAGGCACACATGTTTACAGATATCAAAATCCTAACTGAAGGCTGATTACTTTTTTTTTCTTTTTTAAATGAAAGCAGCTGAGTTGGTTTAGATGCACACATGTATGGAATGGTTTATATGTTTATATGTATATGAGCAGGAATGCAAGTAAAGACACCTAAAAAATACCTCTGGATGGCAATGGAAGCCACTGGCCATTAGCTCGGTGTTACTTCCAGTTCCTTGGGGATATAGATAGTCCTAATATGTGTAATCTGATGTTTCGTGTCCTGTGGCCAATAAGGTATTTTCTTACTGTTCCCTGGCAGATGTGCGGGTTCAAGCTGCATATGCAGGTGTTTGGGGGCCGTCTCATGTGGGATGAGGAGAGGTGGTAGCCTGTGGCTTGACAGAAAAAGAGAAAAAAATTCTGAACAATATGTTGAAAAATACTCCAGTTAGAGCTGCACAGGACCAGCTGTTTTTTTCTAATTAGAATAACAAGAATAGCACATGCTAAAATGCCTTTTTTCTCAAAAGCAATGAATGCTTCAGGAACTATAAGGAAAGAGCTCTAAAACCTACTTAAATGAAGGAATGCTTCAGGAGCCATATGGAGAAGAAAAAGAAAAGGCGAAAGTAGAGAAATGTTTTATTTTTAGCTAAATCTGAAGCATTTTGATTCTTCATCCAATGTTACACAGAAATTAACTTACTTATAAACTTCCAAAAATGTCAGTGTTGATGCTTATTGTATCATGGCTTAAACAAGATATTTCAAACACTTAGTGTGTTTCAGCGGGGTGTTTCTTGCAGGCATTGTAAATTCCATTCTGTGCCCTGAACATGAACAGAGATATATCCCCTATGATATATATCTGGTAATGTATGAGAGCTGCACATAATGAAGTATGTGACAAACACTCAAAACACACCCTCTATCATCAGTTCATCAGTCTTTTCTCCTCTTCTCTTTTTTCTTCTTCTTTTTTTTTTCCCCCTTCCACTTCTCCTGAAGCACTGATGATTCCAAACTTCGACTACAGGAATAACATTTGTAACAACTACAGCATTCTGGACATCTGCACTGTTAGAGTACTTTAGAATAAAGTCACATGGCCATAGGGAAATTTCACAGAATTCAAATCACATTGACTTGCCAAGGTGTATAACGAGTTTGTTTTCAGCTGTTCTTCTCATGAATAATTACCAAGCAGGCATATCCTAAAGCTAGCACAAGCTGTCAGTTCACCAGAAATATTCAATATTTAAAACAGAATTTCAAATTTAGAATTTCATAAATGAAAATAATTACAGCACAGGCAAAATAGCACAGTTCAAGTGCTGTCAGGTACTTCTTGCCTTTCTACGAGGCTTCCCACAACCAGAAGTTGCAGTCACATTAAATTATTTTTACAACGTAAAGAAAATTATGCAAATGCAAGAGGAACTGCAAGGATCTTCTTTTTGCCCAGAACTAATACTTTGCTCTCATTTTCCTGACTATTCCTTCAGCAAGCACAGAAAGAGATAACAGAGTACAATCCCAAGACTTCCATCTGCTCCAGTCCCTTTGGATCAAACACACACCGTGTATTCTGCTGTTCTCAGAGCCAAAAGCAGTGCAGAGCTGGACAGGAGGAAGGAGAGGCAGGAATGAGGCAGAAGTGCAGGAGATGAGATTTCCAAGGCTCCTTGATGCCCTTCAGCACAGGCAGGTCCCTTGAGGAAGCACAGCCCTTGCTGTGCCCACAAGAGAGGCCTTGGAAGGATTTCAGACACCAGTGCTGCACACCCAGGGCACCAGGAGAAGGGACTGAGGCCAACGGGAGCAGCTCAGGGGCTGGGGTATCACAGCCCCCCCAGTGTCCCCTGGGACCCCTCTGTTCCACTAGCAAACAGCAGCTCACAGCACTGGCATCTCTGGGTTTGCATCCCAAAGGGATCATTGTGAGCCAAGAGAAAAGTGCTTGCCTTTCACACAGGGTTTAATATCAGCATATTATTCTAATATTATGAAAATCTTTATTGCGGCTTGAATAATGCCCTGAAATAGATATTGTGCTGGTTAATAAATTACATTTTCAAATGAGAGAGATTTTATCACCAAAACATCTCATTATTAATTTCTAATTTGAAGCTTATGGCCTGAACTTAAAACATTTGATTTTGTATTTGTGTTCAAAGGTTGAGCACTTAGTAAAGTTTTTATAAGAAATTTGCTGGATTTTTTTCTCCATATTAAAAAAAAATATCACTAACCTGTTAATCCACTATAACTTCATAACCTCAATTACAGCTCTTGAGATGAAGGTGATTAAAAATAAGTATGTTCCCCTACTTTCAAAGAGCAGGTCACACCTTCCAAAGAAATCCTGTTTCAAATTTTGCAACGATACATTAAGGGCAATAATTAGAATCGGTCGGAAATGTTCCATAAGATGTTTCCCATTTCTCAACCAGTTCTAACTATAACTACTTGGAGTTATGACATCTCAAGTAGTAGCACTGGAGTAAAGAGTGTTATTTCTATAGGAAGCAAGAGGAGATAATATAAAACTGTATGTGCCATGAGAAAAAAAATAGGGTATTAAAATTAGGAATTCACAGCTCCCAAATTAAAGTATGGACCAAACTTCTGTTCTAATTATTTTTTTTAATTTAGAATTTATATTAATCAGCATTTTGCTGAACTTGGCCCACTGCTAAGATCTGTGGCCCCATTTTCTAATACCTGTGACTAATTTACTGTTGTTGCTTGTGGGCAGTCTGTGCTCCATCTAAACCCATTCTCAAATGACCAAATGAATCAATAAATACAGGTGCCAGAGTTCACAGGGAAAAGCTGTAACTTCCTTTCTCCATTTTTCTGCATATGTTTGAGTCTCAAGGACTAAGATCTAATTTTTTTAGTTGATTATTTCCAAGATCAACGCAGAGCCGCAAGTATGATTATACAGTTGGCATTCATCTTGTTAATATTTTCAAGAAATTCATCAAAATTTAGCTTTTCTAACTGCTAGCCAATCAATAATCAAATACTGTATTATTTACAGAGTTGAAAAAATGAGCATAAAATAAAAGAAGGAAATTGAACCCCAGACACGAATATGCACAATTCAGACTTTAATCCTATTATTTGCCAGAATGTGTGTTTAATTTTAAGCACAAAAATTACTCCAGACTAATGATTTTGTAACCCTTCTCAAGTGGCTAAACAGGTTGGCTTGTATTATTTCCCAAGGACATTTTGGATGGAAACACAGCAGCTGCAAATGGGATAAGCAAAGCCCACAGCAGCACAAGATTCCTGGCCCTGGTGATGGGATAGAATTAAAAACAGAATTAAAAAGAAAATTATTTGTGTATTTGGAAGAATTATAACTGCCTTAAAATCACTTTTTGTTTCATTTTGAAGTTATTGTCTAAATAAATAAATTGTTGCTGTGGAAAAAAATATACCTTAGGTGTGATCCTAAAATGTGGGGAGGGAAAAAAAGAGAAACATTCTCCCAAATCCCTCTTGTCAGTCCTGGCTTTCTAACGGTTTTCCTTTTTTCTTGCAGTACTTCTCCAAATTGTGTCTGTGGCTGATGCTTCCTACCCTGCCTTCCTCCCATGGGGAGCTGGAGCTCCACCTTCTCTTCGCATTTGCAATCCATTTTAATAACTTTGTCTCCTCCAACAAATAAGAATTTTGCCATTGTCTTTAGGGGAACAAGAAGAGATTTTCAGCAAGCTGAGCCGTATAGGTTTTTGTCTCATTTTAATCAGGATGTTGGTTGCACAATTCAATACTGATTGTGTAATCAGAAAGCAAGAAGAAACACAACACAAATGAATTACTATGAAAAAATTGTCCTCATAATGGGGTCATGAAGCATAGAGATATACATTTATAATGCTCTGTCAAATTACATTATGCAAGGAAATAAATTACGTGAAGAGAAGGTATGTTTTAATTACGAGCACAATACTTCTTCAAATTGAGGAAAAATTGCTAACATTATTATTATTATTATTATTATTATTATTATTACTATTACTATTATTATTATTATTACTATTTAGCCTTGATACGCACGGAAGTGCCTGCACATCCCCTGCTGTTAAGAAGCCTGTGTTTGCACAAGCACAAAATTTAGAAGTGTAACATTTTCCAATTGTTCTCTTGCCCATAGTTTTTTCCTGCCCATCAATGTGTAAAATAAAGAGACTCAGTCAGACAACAGCACTTTGCTGCCATGCACATGACAGCAGTTGTGCTGTACTCTCACAAAGTGTGTGCCTTATAAAGTAGATTATTCAAATCACACAAGTAGAATACAGAATAATAAAATAAAGAGAAAGCATAAGGTTTGGGGCACTTTAGTTTTCTTTTTTTAAAGCAAAACAGACATTTAAAGCAGAGCATCCTGGTGAGAAAGAGGATGTTGTTAGCTTACACAATTCACCTTGTACTTGTTAATGGAGTTTGAGTAAGTGCAAAGGCAAAGACAAATTTTATATAATCCATGATGAAGAATGGACATCAATTATAATACCACAGGTATCAGACCTGCCTGCCTGCTAGACAAATTTAGAGATTTTATCCATCTTTTAAAACGTTTAGTTTTCCATATTTTTCCAGTTTGGCTGCAAATCAAATCACAGTTGCTCGAAGTGCTCGAAGAGTATAAAAGAGAGACAAGACTCTGCTTCCTCAGCCTGGCCACAAATTAACCCCAAAGCCGTGTCCAGGGGAAAGGAGATCCCTCCTCCCAGCCCCAGTTTTCTGTGATAACAGCAAACAGCTTGGAAAAGACACAGAGAAACCTGGGAAATATTCAGCCTTTGCTTCAGCACTCCTGAGAAGACCCTGGAGTACATGAGGAGGAGAAAAACACATGGGAAAGGGAAAGTTTGGCCATGTACTTCTCAACCCAAAATTTAATTTTATTTTTTAAATTATTGCTTAAAAAAAAATTTAAAATCGTTGCCAGCTTTTAGACATTTACCCTGCTCACCCACAGGGTTCATGGATACACTAAAGCATCTTTCTTACCACAAGGTGGCATCTTCTTATTTTTATAAGAAACATCTGAATATTTACATAATTTGAATAATTTTCAACACCTGAACTTTTCTGATTTTTTTTTTCTTGTGACAGCCACTTAACATCTGTGCACAGACCCACTGATGTTATTAGACTTCACTGCTACCACACATACACTGCCCTCCCCAACAACGTGCTGAGAACACTCACAGGAACCCACAAACACTCCTTGAAAATTCCAGGGCAAGCCAAATTAAGAATTTTCAGCACGTGTTTTAAATGCTGAGCTTTCTCCCCAAACTCCTATTGAAAAAACACATTACTGGATATCTCAGCATCCAGATATTTAAAAATATAGCACATAAACCCACTACAGCCAGGGAACTTTACACTCCAGACTCTGTAACATAACTCAAACCAATTCTACAAACACAGGAAAATGCATAAAAAGCATCAGCAGGGTTTTGTTCAAATTTGCCCAGATCACTACTAATAAAACCCATGTGAGAAATAAAAAGGGAAAAGTTTAAAGCCTGTGTCTAACAACTTTCATATTGCACAGTCACTGGTCTCCTTCCAAAGGTGAAGATTTTCAGCTCATCAAGAGCACAATGTCCACTGATAATGTACAACTTAATACAAGTGGGAATTACTGCACAAAGTGAGAAATCAGAGCACTGAGTTCCCATGACAGAACTCAATCTGACCCTACTGCTCTGAAATTGCTTTAAAAGCAAAAGAGAAAAAAGGAGATTTTTATTTTTAAAATACTACAAGTCCATTAAATATGATCCCAGACCTGATGATTCAACTGCAAAGCTGCTGGTGACTTCCAAAGGTCGTAGACTTGGGCTCCAGTCCCATAGCTAAGAGAAGTTTACCTTGCAGAATACATCACAAAATGGGAGAAAATTCATGCAAATACTTTTTTGGAATGAAATTGAAATTTAATTTAGTTTCTGAGAAGTTTCAGAAATTCTTCTCTGCTTTCTCAAACTGGTCCTAACTACAAATTTTATTCTCACATACCCATCTATTACTAAGTTCAGGGACCTGATTTTGTCTTTGAAAAGAAAATTTGCTTGGTTCCTTAATTTGAGACAATTTCTCTCAAAGAAATGTTAATATTAGATGTTTGATTGTGAAATGATGGGTTCTGAGTTAAAGGGAAGAATTTTCTCCTTTGCAGTCAAAAGTTTCTAGGCATGGTAATTCTGAATGTTGCACCTTTGGAGAAGAGTATTTCTAAACCTGATTCTTCCCCCACTCTTTAAGGAAGACATTGAACACATTTTTGCTTTCCATGTGCTCTCAGTTTTCTCCTTTGTGTGCCACCTGAGACCCCCATCCAGGAGGTGGATGTGCAGATCCCGATCTGCTCGACTGGGACTGAGCAACTTCCCTTGACAGCAGAATCAAGGATCTGTTTAGAGTAGTGAGACTGGGCTGCAATCAGCTGCAAACACAAATGAAGCAACAACTCCAACCATTATTTTATTCCCAATTATTTGCAGCTGCAAAAACATACAGACAATATTTTTCACGCATAAAATGCCATTTTTGGCCCCAGACAAAAATCAGGTCCTATCTCTTATCTACTGTTCTGGTAAAGCTTTCTGAAAGCAAGTCCTAGAGCACTGAACTCATGTCTAGCAGACCATCTGCAAATCCAATTATTTCTAAAATTATCCAGTGAAGACATGTCACTTGGCAGAGACAGGTATGATTATTGCTTCTAAGGTTACCTGGGAGCTGAAAACAAAGAAACTCCCCACTCCTGAATGCACAAGCAATGGGTGCTTGCACAAACACACTACGAATGACACAGAACCACCTCAAGAAGAAAACAACTTGTCAAACCTGGAGAAAACTCCTGAGGGAATTTTAAAGGGTATTCCTTTACAACTAACTAGCCTGTAAAAATTACTTAGTTTTGATATAATGGCAAGTAGCTAAGAATAAAAACAATCCTGCGCAGTGTCACTAAGCAGTTGTCTAGATGTTTGGAGCCAAAACAATCAAGGGGACAGTTGTATAAATGATCTTTTCTAGTTCCAGTGGAAGTGCTCTAATTTAGGAGCTGGAACTCTGACCTAACACAGGAAACATCAGCATGAAGCCCAGTTTCATTTTACTGAACATGATCTTACTAGTAAATTTTGTCAGAAAATGTTTTGATTTGTGTGTAGAAGATACAAACTGAGCAACTTCCCAGGTGTTTGAAGCACAGGATGCGACATCCTCAAGCACAGGACTTGGCTCATGGCTTCAGTCTCTTCTGGGCTATTAATTAATGCTTAGGAAGAGAAATGCTAGCAAAAAAATAACTCAGGGGCAAAATGCTTTGTGCTGAAGTGAAAAGGAGGATTACTGTTGCCTTTATGGGGGGGGGGGAGGGGGGGGGGGGGGAAGGGCTGAAATCTAATCCTCCATTGGACACCAGCTGGCCTAACAGAGAAACTCTGAGAATTCAAAGTATTAAACTCCTCTTCTGCATTTTACACTTCACACTAGATAAATCCATGTGGCTCAGTCAGTTCCTCTCCAGAAACAGCCCCAGAAACTGGGGACACCCCACGGAACACAAGATACTTGTTGGTCCTCACCTCCAATTTCTGTATCTGAGACCCTTCCCTGAGCCACCCCTCAAACAGCTCTGGTCCAGAAGCATCTCTGCTGTTATCACCGCATCTCCTGCATTATCTTGAGCTCTTTTGCTTTATAACAGAATTTAACAATGCAAATTAAAAGCCCCCATGGTATTAAGAGTTACCATGGCTCACATGCAAGACTGCTGTTATTCCACATTACAAAGCAGAACTGAAGGAATTCACAATCCAAATATGCTTAATGTTAGCAGCTGGCTTTTCCATGGCAGCTTTTTCAAGCTACCTCTCCATGAATTGCAAGAGAGGTATCAATAATTTCCAGCTAAATCAATATATTTTGCCTAGAAACCAGAGTCCTTCCACATGCCAGAATAAGAAAATGAAAAGCAGATATTTTATTTTGGGCTTCTCTGTTATTCTAATAAATAAGTGGAGCAGACAGCTGACATCTCCTTCTAGTTTACTCCACATTTCCTTTAATTTATCAATGCAAAGTTATTTTGCAGAGAATCATTAAT
Source organism: Cinclus cinclus (assembly GCF_963662255.1). Classification (NCBI taxonomy): domain Eukaryota; kingdom Metazoa; phylum Chordata; class Aves; order Passeriformes; family Cinclidae; genus Cinclus; species Cinclus cinclus. Next base: position 103,554,792 of record NC_085048.1, on the reverse strand, counting down.
AGAATTTCTTCAAAGCGAGAAACATTATTAGATATGTTAAATCTCAATGACGTTGCTTCACAGCTGTAGCCATGGAATTTTTTAGGCATTAATTGAACATCTGTGCCCTTTAATTAATTTGAACAAAATGCAACGGGGGGAAAAAGAAGGCAACCATAGGTGCTGTTGAATTTCAGAAACTAATTTTAATTCTCCAAACTTCCTCAGATAATGATTCTTTTATGTACACATCAAAGCCTTAGCAGAGATTATTTATCATGTGGCCACACAGCACAGGGTGAGGCTGATGCACCTACAAAACTGCAGCAGTCAAAGGAGTTGCCTAAAGTACCCAGGAGAAGTGCTGGCTAAAGGATTGTCTGGTCCTCTCCTTGAGCACCCAAAAAGATCAAATTGTACCAAAAAAAACCTAGGCCTGCTGCACACACAGTCTGGAATTGTCAGCCACAAGTGGCACCACACAAGACAAACTTGTAAGCACCATCCACAGTTAGGATCACACCTTTTACATCAGTCCTGAGGGAAAAATAGCAGCATTTGCTGCACAAATGATATGAACTGGGTGAAGGTGAGACTTTCGAGATCTCCGTTAAGAACTGTTTGTCTGAGGGATGACACTCAGTCAAGAGCTTAAATAATTAACCTGTGAAGAACGTTACGGGTGCAAAGAACCTGTAGAAAGCAACTTATTCCACAGTTCCCTTAGTCCCATAGTCTACACTGGAGATTTTTCCTCACAAAGATATATCACTGTTCATACTGAGCTAAAGCATTATTGCTTGTTACTCTGTAAAATATTCCAGGCAGTACTTCAAATTAGACAGGGGAAAAAAGGGTGCTAAGAACACACAACTTTTAAGACAGATTAGAGCATGCAGTACCGTAATTCCAAATCTCTTCGAATCAGATTACTATAACTACTGGACACTATTTTGAAACAGCTTTTACAGTGTTGGGACTATTCAATGTCATGTTCAAATCACTCTGAGGCTGCTTGAGTTTTTTGTTGTGCTGCTATCTATGAGAATACAATTGCCTGGCACCTTCCCAGCACAAGAGGCATTGGAATAACCCCTGGGCTGGCCTTTGGCTGGCACTGGGATGCCAGATTCCAAGCAGGTATGAAGTTTCCCCACACACACTCCCGGTGTTCAGCTGCTCATAATCTGCAGCACTCACAATTTATCATCGAAGCTGGAGCCTCACTGCCAACTTATCAAAGTGGCCACTGGATGCATCTGATCAAGTCTGAGCATCTGGCTCTTCCCTGCTCCTGACATTAGCACAGACAACAGAATCAGTGGACTATTGAATGCAATTACAGTAAGCGAGACAGACAATAAAGATTGATAGCGCCTTCTCTTTTTATCACACACAAAACTAGTGGGGGTTAAAGCTTTGCCTTGAGCTGCCTTCATTTAACAATGATTGAAAATATGCAATTGTGATGGTAAAACACTGCAGCCTGTACCACTTCATTTACTGGACACATTATCAAATTAAATGAAAAGCGAACTGCCAAAAGCAACAGTTATTATATATTAATGATGAATATTTACTTAGCATTGTTCACAAATCACACCGAGAAGAGAATCCTTCTTGTTATTGTCTTTTCAGGCTACAGATGAGTAGTTTAAGATTTCCATGTTTATGTTAAATCTTCTGTCTACAAATCTCAAAATTCAGGCATGTGCAAATGGTTTTGTGACCATCCGTGTGGTTACAAACGTGTAATTAATAAAATGCTCCAGCAGTAAATGAATCCGAATTGCTGCAGGGATTCTTTACCTGAAATCACTGTTGGTATTCTTGAAAATACTTCACTAACCAAAGAAACTACAAAAAATTAGTCTTTTGTTTCCAGCAGGCTTTTACGTGGTGGGTTGTGTGGTGTGCAACAGCTTCCAACAAATGGAAAATCCAGGAGAAGCCAACATCATGGATTTATCATGATCCATCTGTTGTATGGGATTTCAAACTGGTTACTGTTCTTTGGCTACTGCTAAAAATATATGGTACATTGGAAGTGCACTGATAAGAAAGCGAGTTTTGCAAGTGAAAGATTATTTTGCTTTAAATTTCAATTCTTTGTTTTACACGAGCCATGCTAATAACAACATTCCTGCCTCAAATTACAACCAAATCACGTGCCAGTGGGTACCAGCAATCTATGGAATGACAGAGCTGATCACTTCATGGATATGGCCTAGTTTGTATTGATTTTTAGTAGTAGATAAACCAAGAAATTTCTTTATCAGAGTGTCATGTAAACATTGATGCCACACAGAAATTAAGAAAAAATGTTAGATTGGAGAAAAGTCTACAATCTCAAAATTGAGCAAAGCAATAACTACACTGTCAGCACTATTAAAAAAATAACAAGACCCGAACCCCATATATGTCTGCTCAATTTTAGATCAGCTGCAATAAAGCAGTAGTTGGACAAACATGTGGCACTGGTACTGCTGGGTTTGAGGTTCCATATCCCACAAATGCAAACATCTGATCCTTGTCAGGCACCGATATCCACGCTGGCAGATTTTGGCAATGTCAAGAGCTCTGCTTGCTCTAGAGAAGACCTTGATGCAGGCACTAATATTTGTGCAAGTGGCATGATGAGATGTATGAGCCTGAATGACCAAACTGGAATTTAAATAAAAACAGGTATTAGCTTTTTTGCCCTATGTGCAGTCCTGGGTAGGAAAATAAAGCCATTCTTAAACATTCACTAATCCCTGACCGTATTCTCCCAGTTTTCCTTCTTTTTTCAACCAAACCGATTACATTTCAAGAATCAGATTTTTACTGTATTTAGTTGTAATCTACAACTAGATTGTTGTTGTAAAAGCACCGTGGACTAAACAATATAGAAGAAGAAAACTGAGGAAAGAAGTTTGTTTTTTTCTGGCCATATGCTGGCATATAAACAATAAAAGTGACAAACACACAAATATGCCACAATAGAAAACTATGTGTAGATCCCACGCAGTAAATTGAAAAAGCAACATGCTGCATGGTTCTGTTTAACAATAGTGCAAAAATAACTGTAGGAAACTCTGGCTAAGGCAACCCATAGACAATTTTGGAAGGGAGGCATCAATTGACAAACTACAAGTAGAACAAATGAATTAGGTTAAGCTTACTGAAAACAGGAAACCAAGGACACTTCAATTTTCAAATGACATTTATTATCACTCCCTCCTCCCCTTTTTAAGCAGAAAACAAAGCTAAATTTAACCAAAATTTTTTCAAGAAACACAATAATTTTATTATGTTCCCACTTTCTGGAAGTATCAAGAGAAACATTACGAAAAGATTTTTTTTCCATCTAAACCACTTTTTCCATTTGAATCCCCATGAAAAGAAACAATGATCCGTTGCACAAAGCAAGAGAACCACTGAAACTTGGCTTGCCATGATCACTTTTTGTTCTGCCACACCATCTCATGTCCCTCATCGTGCAGAGGACAGTCGAGAATGCTGCAGTTTGTCCCACTGCTGCTGCCAACAGAGAGACATGGCATCAAATGAACCCTGTCCATTTCTTCCTCACTGAGGTATCCCCATCCCATATCCAGACACTGATAATTAGGTAATTCGTAAAACATAATGACTTTGAGACATTGCTCTGCTCTGCAAACAGGTTTGGAAATGCCAAAGTCACTGCAGGGAGAAGAGGAACAGACCACAGACTGTACCTCACATCTTCAGAAAACTGGGCTGGGTGTGAGGTGCACTCAAGAACAGAGCAGGTGAATGCCTTCAGAGGAGGCTACAGCATTCCCCTGGAATTTTTGTTTTGGAAAATAAAACTCAACTGACAGTCACAGGATAAAAAAACCAACCAATCAACCAACCAACCAAAAAAAAAAAAAACCAAAAAAACAAAAAAAACCCCAAACCAAACCAAAAACAAAAACAAAACAAAACAAAACAAACAAACAAACAAAAAACAAAAACAAAAAACCTCAAGTCTGAGAGAAGCTGACAGCTCTGCTTATCCATTTTAGGGAAAGGCACAGTCGCCACACCTCAGGAAGAGCCATTTTTAGAGATAATCAGTTGCATCACAGTCACAAGAATCAGCAAGTGTAGATATGTAGATATAGATAAAGGGAATAGAGATCCCGATTTTCACAAAAGCTGTACTTCACATTTCCATATTCCTCCATTGTATTTCAGTCAAGATATTGTCCAGCTGCCTCATATTTCAACAGGACAGGAATAATTGAGTCAGACATGTACTCAGTTATGGGAGAGATTCTATTGTTTAAGGTCTTCTCTGAAGAGCAATCAACCTTCTTTTTTCCTCTCTCATTTTGTCATTCCTATTGTGTCAAATAAAAACAAAGAACCAACCACCAAACCCAAGAGTGAATTCTCACTCAGTTACCTCCAAGGCTGCCAAGAGAAGCACAATTTCCAAGCCACCCTTCTGCACTGAAGTGTTCCTATGAACCTGGTGTGCTCTCCTTTCACCAGGAAAGGCAGGTGCATTATTACCAAAATCCAGGACATCCACACAACAGCAAGATACTGATGAATTTTAATGCCCTCTAAATAAGAGAATTTGCTCACTCATTTTAAAATATTGGCCTGTGACAATGGAATAAGTCACACAGCCAAAATACTAGATGAAAAATAGAATAAGAAAATATTCCAGTTTACATTCCAGACCACTTTAGATCCTAAACCTACTGATATTCATGCACAATGCTCCTGAATCCCCTCTGAACTCTGACACAAGCCTTTGCTGTGGCATCAGTCAAGAAACCCAACACCTTGTTTGTATCTCCCTAAACAATGATGTAATTTATTCATTGCTTAAAAAATACCACAGGTAATAATCCTTTATCCACAAATATCACAGGTTTGGGGAAAGAGCTTGTTTCAGCCACTTTGTCAGAGGCATGAAATAGGCAATATCATGCAAGATGAGAAATCTGAAAGGAGTATCTAGTGCAGAATGGAAAAACTGCTGTTGTCTAACATAAAAAGGTCCAGTGTAGTCATGCTTTAATATTTCCCAAAAGTTAAATCACGTTATTCTGAGAACACCTCCAGCATCATCCCCTCCCAGTCAAAAACTAATTTCATTTTTTGTGATGTCACAAGAAAAGAAACAGCCTTGGTGTGGAATATGCAAAATATAAACTTGGCAAATTTTGAAAGAGATTCTTCTCATCATCTACCTGTTTTAAAACCAGTTTATTTAAAAACACTTAACTAAGACTTTACTCACACTTTCAAAAACTAAAGTCTGAAATGGACACAGAGAAGGTTTGGGTCCTGCCTGTCACCTCTGAGACCAAAAAGGACAATTGCTCATAGGGAGACCAAAATGGACAATTGTTCACAGTGATAAGAAGTTCAGAGGTTTTGAGAAGGTAATTGGATTGCAACAAAATCCAGTGCAGGACATCTGTTCGTTGAACCTCACACCTCATCAAGGCAGCTTCTTATTTACTTGTTTCTGCCCCTCCTGTCATTCTAAGTCACAGCAACATTTTGTAAGCACAATGGAGCACTATCTTCAAAAGTTAATTACAGCTGTGCTGGGCCTCTTCAGCAGAGTCAAAAAGGGAAGTGTTCTGTTTCATGGTGGTTTTGAATCAAATCTTGTCCTTAGTGACTGTCCAGAGCAGGGACATGCAAAAGTCTCTCTTTAGGCATTTCTATGAGAGAAGGGAGGTTTTGTAGAAACCCTCCAAAACCCATTGGGAGGTCAGAATTTTCCTTTGGAGATCCCTGTCCCCCTTTACTGACTGCAGAGGAATCCCAGCACAACTCATCTCCTATTTAGACACCTTGAATAAAGAGCTAAAGCCAAGAAGAGGGGTCAGGATCCTGCAGGAAAACCACAAAACAGGACCAGGTCTCTAGCAGCCCTCCTACACGAGGGCTCAGTACTTGTGCTGCCTACGTTTCAATTCCATGTGTGTGAAAAACAGTAATGTCCCTGCCCCAACTCACAAGGGCACAATAAACACACTAATGATCATTATGCCCCCTGAAAATATGGTAGTGAAGGTTGTAAGGATGAGCACCACCACTAGAAATGTTTCTGTGCATTGAGTTCCACTTACCAGCTCTCTCTGTCCTTCAGAGCTTCCTTGGGCAGGGATCCTGTGTCACCTGCAGTGACCCTCAGCCTGTGCCCACCACTAGCTTTGGAGCATTTGTGAGCAAGGGCTGGGCTGGTGCCCCTCCAGGGACACAGATATGACTCTGCTTGGCAGGATGGTGGCATATGCTCCCAGTTTATTTCTTTAATTATGTTTCACATGCTCTGTGATTTCTCAGAGTCTCCTTGACTGATAAATTCCATTACCACCTCCATCGCCTGACCAGTCCCCTAGGTACAGCAAACACAGCTTCCAAAGGGGGCCCAAGGGACACCAACCCCAGAGTGCAAAAGTCTTTGGTGATGACCCTGCAGTGTCCTCTGCTCAGCTTCAGCAGATGAGCACAAGCAGAGAGGCAGAGCCTGCTCTCCAGCCCCCGGAAACAATTCCCTAAAAGCCTCACAAGGTGACATTTTCCACCTCTTTCCCTGCACCATGTCATTTAAGGGAGGATACTGTACCTCGTGGCATCACTTTCCCTCATCAAGCATTTAATAGCAAAAATACTGTCATTTAAATTCTTGAAAAATTATAATTTTAGTTAACTCTGAGGTAGAGCAGGGAGTTAGAACAGGTCCCCCTTCTCAAGAATCCCTTCTCTGATTTGAGCTTGAAGGTGAAATCAGTGAAGCTGTTGAGTGCACTGATGGGAAACTGAGAAAAAGAAGGAAAATGTCAAATATTAGACTAGTCCTTACTCAGGACTAAGAAATCAGGCACATAAAACTGGTGGAAAATAACTGGTTTACAGCTAAAAGCACAAACAGAGGAAATCTTGGGGGCAAGACAATAATGTCAACATTACCTTAGAAATGTCTCAGCCCACTCCTTCAGTCCCAAGGTATCTTCAAAGCAGCTGGTTCAGGCTCTGGAAACTAAAATAATAAATATGTAATTAAGACAAAAATATTATTATAATAATTCTGGAAGATCTTATTAAAAGAGCTAATAAAAGATGCTTTTCTCCTTCCTGCAGCCCTACATCTGCCCAAGAAAAGGGGACAGAGACACAGGAGGGACACCTGGACATTTGGAGAGCCCTGAACACAGCAGCAGAGGGGCATGGTTGCCTCACCAAGAGATAATTGCTCCTTCTCTCTCCTCCCTAAATGTGCTAAAATATAAATTATTTAATAATTAGAGGCATTTAGAGTAACAGCCTTCCAAATGCACAGTATTTATTCCTTCTTTCATTGCCCACAGTTTATGGCATTGTCTGGCTTTTGCTGGTTTTTTCCCTCCTCAGTTTACTCAGCATAAGGCTGGCACTGATCTCATCAATAAGAAATGAATTTTGGTAACTTTCAAAATCACTATATTATTTTTCCTTTTATTTGTAGTGAGTTTTTCTTCTCTCAGTGGTATTACTGCAATAAGTCAGTCATTATTTCTTTATGTTTTCCCTCCTTTCTTTAGTATTTCATTTCCCTTTACAGCACATCTCGTGATCACAAAGAAAACAGAGACACTTATTTCTTTTAACAGTTGAAATTGCTGCAAGTGATTTAACTGTCATTTAATCTGATTCCTCTCTTCTGTCTGTGGAGAAATATGTTTAATGTACTGGAAATTATGTTAATAAGAAAAAGCATTATCTCATTTAATGAAATAAATATACAAATATTTCAAAATAAAATAAAGAGGCAATCTTCACTGAGGAAAAAATGTCTCTTATGGTTTGCATAAAATAAACAAATGAGAAAAATTAATGAATACATTGAAATATACTGACAAAAATTATGCCTAAACTCAAAAGGGAAAAACATAAAGAGAGGGTGACTGAATTGCATCTCACCTAATCAGATGCTTTTTGAGACAACACAGAAGGAAGCTCAAAGGATCACAGTAAATTTTTTTTTTTAATTATTTTTACCCTAGGCTAAACTTTTCTTCCCTCATTTTAAATTCCCTCAGTTTTTCTAATTTTTTTTGGTTGTTGCTTTATTTTATTCAATTGGCATCAAAATAATATTTATTGTTTAACGACTGCAATTGCTTCATCCTTTAATTATCTTTGATCCTGTGCCACAAAACATATTTAATTTATAGCAAAGAACTGTGAGCCCCTCTGATTTAGCTAATTGTAACAATCAATAACTCTGTTTCTAAGCTTTTCCATTCTGAAGGATGTAACCAGCATGCATAAAGGTTAAACAAATATTGTTAGTGGGGAGATAAAAACTTGTAGCAATTATGTAATAAAAGCATGACCACTGCAACAGAAACACATAATTAGTGATTTAATTACAGACATCAAAACAAACTAAAGATGTCAATAAAAAAAAAAAATCTCCTGTGACAAACTGATTTCATTTCCCTGTTCTGCAATTCTAGATCTTCATGTATTTCTTTCTGTTTTCTTGTTTTCCAGAAATGCAGAGCTCAAAACCCAAAGAAGAGACTCGGTGCCATCCGTTTGGGTGTGACTGTGGTAGGAATTTGATGAAATTCTGGGATTATTTTCTCACTGGAAGAGTCAGGGCCTTCATTGCATCCCACAGTGGATTTTTTAAACTCCCCTTTCAAAGGACCTAGCAGTGCTGAGTGTGCTGTGGCACCAGTTCCTCTGGGGAGCTGCAGTCACTTGTGTCATGAACCTTCTCAAGGCATTTTCTAAGTGTACCGGTTTTTGTCTCTGCTTCCCCACTCCTCACAAAGTGCTGTGGATCATAAAAGCTCCAGCTCAGCCACTTCTGCTACCCGGAATAACCAGCCAGAGTGTGATGTGGAGAGATTTCAAGTGGCTTTCTCACTTGAAATCCAGAGTTTTACTTTCCTACAGCTCTTCTTTCAGTTTAGGGGCTTGCGAGTGGGAATTTGAGCAGGACAGAAGTTGTGCAGGGAATGATTTGGGTCAGCATTAAACAGGTCACCTTTTCATTTTTAAAAAGTACATAAAAATCCTTACAGTGAAATTCTAAAGCCACTGAAGTCAGGAAGAAAACTCCCACCAGCTTCAGTGGGGATTTCAACCTGTGCTTCCAGAGGTTTATTCCTGAAACATTCAAGGGGCACACGACAAATCCAGATTCACTACTCCTGGCAGAAATCCATCTTGAGGGTTTACACCTGATTAATTTGGATTGGAGGCTTAAACTGCTTTTTAACCATTACAGCAGGTACAAAACAAATCCTAGAAAATGGTTGCTTTTAAGAGTAGCTTATAATTCATGTAAAACAATAATCCATTTAATTAAATTAAAATTAAATTTTAATTAAATTTAAATATGTGTATATTTTCTATACACATATCTAGAAACCTAGACTCTGTACAAACACCAGAATTTATTTTCAATTATGTATTCCTTTTTATGCTAAATATCAATTCTATGGAAAATATTCCCTACAGTTTTTATGATGAGGGTTTACAGAAATATCCAGGAGAGAATAACCCATCATATTAAGTTCATCTAATTCAAGGTTTACTGGCATTTAAAAACAAAAACCCACTGTAGTTCTTTTATAACTAGAGTGAAGAGTGGTCAGCAGTACAAATGAATCAGGAAATTATTAAAAATATGGCAATGTTAATATGCAGAAATGGCTCCAAAGTGCTCTAGGTTGGACCCACAAATGTGGCTCCAGCATCCAAAGCCCTCTGGGTTAGACCCAAAAATATGGCTCCAGGTTATACCCATAAAGCCAAGTTGAAAAAATATAATAATCTGATATATTCCTCTTGCAACAGTACTTAAGGGTCCTGGATCAAAAGAGTGGAAGCATTGACATTTTTTATTTCAATGTATTTTGAGTGATCAAAAGACTATTGACATTAACAAACCATCTTGTCAAGTTACAAAGAAAGAACCCCAAAATCTCTTTTAAAAAAGGTGTCTGTTTTTAAACTTGCATCTAAAAAAAAAATCTGTAAGCTCTGCCTGATACAAACCTGAATGTTTTCTCATTCAAGATTTTGAAAGGCAGACATCCTTTTTTCAAAGGATACTTGTACAGCAAAAGCGTCATGTTTTTAAGCAAAATTGAGTAAATCAAAGTTCTTAAAATCAACACCTTCTTTTGTCTTCTTTTTTTCTAAAACCTTTGTCTCTTTTCCAATTTCTTACCCTATTCTTGACAGTAAAAAAAGATGGAAGGAGACAGCAAAGCTACTTGAGGTGGTATTCAGCAATACATTTGACTCAAAGGAATTTTTTTTTTTCACCGAACACAGTATCCTGAATTTCAGCCATCTTGCACATTTAGATTTTCTTGTTGTAAGGCTAAATCTGGATGAAATCAAACCCAGGACTTGTTTCTTACATGTGCAGAGGAGAACTACAGATAGAGCCCTTTTTTCCCATTCTATGATTAAAAATAAAATCCCTTCTCTTGTGGGTAGATCTTCCACCATATTTTGGGGTCCATACACTTGTCAAGAAAAAGGATAGCACAGACAGATGGTCACAAGCACCTCTCGAACTCTGCTCATCTTCCAGCCCATCACAGGGTCTAGAAGACATGGATGCCATGAGCAATGCCCACATGGGATCTGCAGACAAATGAGCTCCTGCTCTTGGGGAATCCCACTACACAACCTCTGCAGGAATTCCCTGATCCCACCTGAGCTCTATGGCCAGGGCCACACAGATTCTATGCCTGTTGCCAGAGACAAAGGGGAAGTTGCTGCTGCATCTTCCAGCTCTTTTGGCTGCCATGGATTGAAGACATTCCTGCAACACCCTCTGCAGCATCAGTGAAGGCAAAAGCTGAGTGTCTTATGTACTTCTGAAGTTCCTCCTGCCTCTTTCATGTAATTCCTTCAGACTATTATCAGTCTTTTTAAACACAGTTGAATTTATTTGATTTTTTTTCCATTTTCCCCCTCTGTTCTTTTAATGAAAGGGATTAATTTATGTATCTTTGAAGAGCTCTCTGCTTTCCCACAATGCAATTGGCTGGTTTTGCCTCAAAATATGAGAATTCACTGGCCTGAACAGGAATGTGCACAAATACTGAATCTAGAAAAATCAAGTAGGTGCTTGAAACCACAATATGAAAATGCAACTCTTTGAGCAGAAATACAGAATATCAATGTCAAAGAGTGAATGGCTGCACCTCTTCACCCAACCCTTCTATTTGGTTTTGTGTTTGTATTTCTTTAAGCACATATTTTTGCAAACTACATTGTAACACTTCCATCTACGCCACAGGAACACGTCACTAAACCAGCAATACTGAAATATGGAAAATATACTGGAAATATCTGAATGACAGAGACTTTAGAAAAAGGAGGAAGAGTAAACACATATGTGGGTGCCTTAGCTTTGCAGACCCATTTTGGTTTTGTTATGCAGACTGCAAATATTGCTTCATTTGATTTACATCAAAGACAGCATTTTTAACCAACTCCACAGAACTAAAGTAGAAAGTTGTGCCAAGTACTTTATTTTTAAATTCTGCCCCTTGTTTGTCAACAGTGACAATTGATAACAGACTCTGAAAACCTCCAGCATCCTTGATACTGATTTTGAAGAGATATTGATACCTGACTATCAAACTTCTACAAAAAGCATTCTCAAAGATTTGAGAGTGAAAGCAAATGCAAGACACAGCCTTCAAAAAGTTGAGACCATTGACAAAAGTATAGCCTCTATTAGCAAGCTATTTGTTATTTGCTGCAGAATTCCACACGGATTTATTAAATTGTGACAACTTCAGCACAAGCCATGATACACCTCTAAAAATACATAAAGGAATAAATATTGGGGGGTTCCCCTTAAAGTGAGGCTTTGCGCTTTCTTGTTCTCCATTGAAGCTGCTTGTGGTCACATTGAAATTACTGGGGACTCCACACTTCATCCTTCAAGACTTCTGGGTTTGTCTTGAAGCAGTTGCAAAGGCAACCAGCCCGTCTGTGGCATTCAGTACTGACAAGTGGAGCTGTAGACACCTCATCATCCCCCAAGAATGTCCCCCATAAGTGAAACCAGAAGAAACTCTCCACAGTCTATTCAGCCCCAAACACACGAGTACATGAGCAAGACAGATGCTCTCAACATGAGTAACGACAGAGTTCCTGTTCTGCCAAACGAGGTTTTGTCCTCCCTTATTCTAACAAGTCAACCTGGGAAACCATCTGCAAAGCTGAGAACAAGCAGCATTTTTTTTTTTTTTTGTGAAATATGTTAAAAATCACTTCCTCGCAGCTTTGCAAGGAACTAGACATATTTATCACAGTGCTTTCCAGGTAGCCCTTTTTAGGGATCTAGACTTGTGCAGGAGACTTTTCAGGTCACAAAAACAGACGTAACATCTAAATTTAGGGAAGTTGTCAGACATGGAAGTCTGGAGACTTGTAAAAGTCCCTGTTTCCAAGTTTGCAGGAAACTCAACGTCCCCTACTTCTTATCCTCATGGAAATTGCAAGCAGATACATTTCTTTGTGCTGTCTCCAGCACATCCACACCTGAACATTCCTTGCTGCAACCCAATGAAAAGGTGCTAACAAATACAATTAAATGTTTTCAGATTCCAAACACTGTGTAGCACCAGTCCCAGTGAAGTAGTACAGAATGGTTAAGGAAGATTTTTGCCTTTAGCATTATTTTTTACCTTTCTTTTAGCTGACTTTCATGGGATACACAGTCCATTGTTGGTTGATAAAATTAGAACATCAGAGATAGCCTAACTAGAATGCAATTTATCACTGTAGTATTCCAGTATATAGAATTTCTATTCCTTAAATAAACATATTTCTTTAAAGTGTCAACACAACCAAGAAATCTGATCTCCTAGACAATATTCCAGGCTTGATGTATTTTTATTGCTCCCCAGTAATGAAGTTTTAACTCTTGATATATTCCTGCTATTCAACTGCCATTTCAACAAAACTGAAATGATCCATTTCTGAAGTTGGTTCAGGCAGAGCCCTGACATTGTGCAAAAGAATGTGCCCAGGTGTTCCCCCCAGAAGCTCCCACCATAATGCTTCACTGACAGGGGAGAGGAGCTGGAAGAATAAAGAACAGATTTAAATGCATAACACAATCAAGGCCATCAATTCATTCTGCACCGGTTGCACATGTAAATAAGGGGCACTGAGTAACTTTTTTCCTGTATTTGCAGTTTGTGGAGTGAGTGCTGGTCCTCTGTAAAGCTCCCATGTGCTGGGAATGGCGCTGCTCTGTCACACTACAGCGACTCCCCCTCACAGGCACTCCAGATTTAACCATGATAACTTCTATTCAAAGTTACAACTGCAGAAGGGGATTTGAATGAGCAACTTCTACCACATTTATACTTGTCATTTGGGATTAGCCAATCCCACATCAACTCTGTGCATAATATATAATTGCATATCAACAATATCAGCCTGGAAATGCATCTCACTTCTTCCAGCAGTTTCCCAAGTTAAGCATTTCTGTCCTGCTAATGAACCCTTTGTTCCAGTGAATATGATTCTGCCAGGAATTTAATGCATGTAAATGTAATGACATAAGAGCATTACATAACCACTCTCCTACAGGAGTACACTACAGAATATAATGAAGCCAGACTATAAATGATGCATATACCTGCAAGGGAAAAGGAGCCTTTTTTCATTTAGTGAAGCTCTATAAATAACAACGTGGCAAGAAATGGTTTCAAGTGCTTCAAAATGTTTGGGGAAAGGGATCAATTGATGTGCTACTGAATTGTTAAATAGAAAGAAGAAAGGCAGCTAAAAGATTAGAAGGTACTTCGACTTTCTAAGAATTTTAAAGTGAAAAGCTGTAATAAAAATCTAGGAAAATACCTACATTCACCTACCCCATCCTGCATTAGAGAATGTTCTCGCTACTTCTTCCCTCAAGTTTTGGAATCAAAGGCACCTGCATCAGGAACTGGAACATCCAGGACCAGATTCTATAGCTGTTCTCCTCAGAACACTTCCCTTGACATCAGCTGGCTCATTGGACTCACACCAGGCAAATACTACTTTCCACAAGGAAGGAAACAAACAACTCTTGCAGCTTTTTTATTCTCCAAATAGAGGAAACTCAGAAATCTTTATGGAATAATATCTAAATGAAATTCTTCTCTTTTTGTCGCTCTCCCTCCCTCTCTTTCACTGCACAGCTACCTTGAAAAGAGCAAGAAAAGGTAAAGCTGCACCCAGCACTAAGATGCAGCAGCAACTTGGGAAACAACAACTGTCCCCCAAACAAAAAGCCCATTTGTTTGCATTTAGAGAACTGAAAAGAACAACTGTTCACTTACATTAAGTCCTGACTTTACCTAAGAAAAGGCTGTAATTCCAAGTGCACTTCCTAAAACATTTTGTGCCAGGGTTATTTATGTTATCCTGAGTAAGAAGTGCTCCTCTTGTCGCATGTATAAATAAATTAGTGTATAAGCAGACGCTGAAGTGTCTCTATTTTGCATACAACCGCCTCCCTATTTTCCCCCCATCGACTCTGTGTTTGACAGAAGGAATTTCACCTCTGCCTACTCCTTCTCAGGCTGGTATCAGTGAACTCAAGGCAAAGAATCCACAACTACTGACTTAAATTTAATGATATTCAGAAATTCTTTCTGAATTTTGGATATTTTATAATTTACTGCAGGAAGATGCAAAACATTTTTTCTGAGTATCAGCAAAAAAAAATTATATTAAAGATGCTTCACTTTTTTTCCTTTTTTATTTAGCCAGAATTTAAGCCCAACATTTGGAATCTTTGAATGTGATGAGCCAAAACTCTGGAAATAAGTTTTGGAGAAAAAGCCCAGCTGTATCACAAATTAAAACAAACTAAAGCAACATTTAGGTGTAATTTAAGGCCTTCAAAGTGAGGGAGCTAAGACCAAGAGCTCTTTGTGCGAAAGGTGTGCTAGCACAATTGTTACCTTGATTTTTGTCCAAAAGTATTTAAGAAGCAAATAACATAATGGAAGTTCTGTTTGGAATACAGAGACAGCACAAACTAATTTGTCATACAAACTGATAAACTTTGCACAGCATTTGAAAACAAAGGAAAGGAGACAAGTCGCCAAACTCCTGGGATCCATGTATAAATTGGACCTTTTTAATGCATATTTCATTGCCATGTAACTCTTCCCTCAGTTCAGACTTGGCAATGCACTGCTAAAAAGTGCACTATAGATTTTCAGATCCACAGCACTGTACATGTCAATTTTAGAAGCATTTGTATGCAGGTACCCACCTGCACGTTTTAGGAGCTGCTCACAGGTCCTCACATTGGCACATTTTGGGCACTGGGAATGATTCCTGCGAGTCCATTCACACAACAGATTGAGAGTGTTTTCAGAGGAACTCTTTCCAAATTACATACAAGTAAGACACCGTTTCATCAGCCCCCAGGGCAGATTCCACTTGTGTGGCAGGTATTTACAGCTCTTTGAGGTAATGAATACCAAATCAAACCCCATTTGCCCCACGGGCTGAGGTCATGCAGTTCTGATCCTGAGAAAATATATAACTTCTGGTATAAGCAATTATTTTGTTGATTTTATACCTTAGCCCATTTTGCTTGTATATACAGTGTTAAAAGCTAATATATTATTCAGTAGCTATAAAGGGCCTTTTTTTCTCATCTTTTCAGTAGTGTTATTGTCTTTCACATCCTGTCAGAGCATTAAGATGTCATAGAACTTTGCAACAATTTACTGCTCCAACCAACGTGCACTTCACTGATATCATCTGGATGAAGGAGTGTGCTGGCACTACTTTATTAAAATACAGGCTTAAAGAGTCTGCCCAAAATGTGGCTAAAACACCAACTGCAATTAGGGAAGGGACAGAATGGTTTGGTACAAAATGACTGGGTACAAAATTTCCGGGTATATTATTTTGAAAGTAAAAACCAGTCAGTAACATATCATAATAAAAATATAGATTTAATACATGTACTGTCTAGCCCAAATGAATCATGTTAAAAAAAAATAAAAATCCCTTGTTATAGGTGGTTTTGGATGTTCTTAATAAAGGGAGAAAACCAGGGGTGCAACAACACAGGTTGGGAGGGTTGTGATTGGCAATCCTTGTTTCTTCTCCAACAAAAATAGCAACACCCTAATGCCAGGCCTCCCTTTAAGAAAATGACAAGAATATTCTCTATCCTGTGGAATGTTTGCATCAGTCGTGTACCTGTGGCTCTCACAGTGAGCCGGACTATTACAAGATTGATGATAAGCTCAAACACAATACTTGACCTAAATACATTATGTAGCAGTGGATGCCTGTTAAGTAGGTCAGCATGGGCTCTTAAAAGTTATGCAAAACTTATTGCTGCCACACAGGCAGCATGTCAGGAGTCAAGAGGGATGAGAATCAATTTTATAGGCTGCAAGAAATCTCTTCTCATCATATGAAAATTGGTTTCGCCATACTTAAAATGTCTTAAATACTGGGATATGCTGCTTGTCACATGTCCTTAGGTCTCCAAGGGAAATCCAAGTGAGGTGGGCAGCCCATGAGAAGCATGAGGATGATCCGGAGATTCACATACATGGCAGATTCCTCTTTGAAAGTAATTGTTCAAATAAATATTTTCCATTCTTGCAGTCAAATAAATTGTGATTTATGGGAAGCATCAGACAAGCCTGTCAAGCCAAGGAAGTCTGTATTTAGTAGTGATTAATCAGAGATAGCTATATTACCCTGCCTGGATCTTGGAAGTTCTTCAGCAGTGTGGTAAGGAGAGGATGAGAATCCAGGGACTTGCCTGGGGTGGTCCCAGTGTGAGGAGTTTGGCCACATAGCAGGACACAGATTGCACCTGCCAAAAAGAGTTGGGAACTGCTTCCCCATCCCTTTCTACACACTTGGAGCACTAGGAACTGGACAGGCTCTGGAAAAGAACAAAAGGATCCTTTCTGACTGCAAAGCCACTGAAGTCTACCCTGCATTGAACCATCAGCCTGGATGTTCTGCAGGACTGAGCTTCTAAAAGAGACAAGTCCAGCCTGATTCAAGTGGCTTGTGTTGTGCGACTTGCAATCTTTGCAATCTCAACTGAGCTGGATTTCTGACTTTACCAACTGGATTCCTCTTATAGCAATAACTGAGCAAACCATTAATGCCTCAAAAGAGACCACACTGGGCCCACCCTCCAAATGTGTAAGAAAAGCCTAGATATACAGGATTTTAATGTTTCAAAGCCTTGCCCTGTCACAGTGTCAGATTAATTTCCCCTCAGCACAGGAGGAGGCATGGCCATGAGGTTGTGGTGGCATTGCTGAGTGCTACGTGGAACCTCCTTCCTGCAAAGAAGCATCTTGTAGATAAGTACACGTTAGGAGTGAGGACTTACACATCACTTACTCTTTGCATTTCCTCTGCCCAGACTCAGCAACTTACTGACAATTGTCAATAAAAAAAACCCCAGGCTATTCACCAGTTACAAGAATGTACCAAGAAAAAAAAAAATCAGTGATAAAAGCAAGTTGTTTTTTGAGGAGAGATAGGAAATAGGTATAAAAGTGTATCTTGGAAAAGCAAGTCTCATGAAGGCTTCCCACCAGCCTCACAGTAATGTGGCTCATATATGCAAGTTGCATATTTTAGTTAGCATTTAACTTAGAAGCTTTTCCTTTGAGACAAGTGATTATTTTCTTTTCCTGTCTGACCTAGCAAATACTGCAGTGCTTCACGATACTGTATTCGTGCCCTGCAGGCAGCAATGTCCCACCAACTTTCCACCAAGTGCTCATAATACAAGGCAGAATGACACCAAAAAAATGAGGAGTATTGTTTTGCATACTGCAAACAAATACATGCTATTGTGTTTCTTCTTTTATTGTTTTGTTACTTCATCATTATTCACCACAGTTCTTGCCTTCATTTGCAGAGTTTGAGTTTTAATGTAATGGCCATTCAATAAAAATGTTGCTTTTAAGGGTTTGCTTATCATCCCATTTTCTCTTCAACCCTTCAGCAACCATATGGCAAGCAATCAGGTCTGCAATCACTAGGTCCATATTATGTAGAGCATGATTTCAGCATTATGCTATTACCCATCTGTTTCTGTAGAAAAAGACATGAACCCTTGTATAAGAGGTCAGTGGTTTCATTGCACACCGTATTCCAGAAATCCATCTCTGTTCACTTGAGATCACTTTCATGATTTACTGTAGTCTTTTAGGCAAGGCTCCTTTTTCTTTTTTTTTCTCTTTTTTTTTTTTTTTTATAATACAGACAATCAGCACAAATTGTCTGTCTGTTGTATAAAAATATTTGTAACTGTCATTGGATGCACTTACGCTCTCTTAGTTAAAGATGTTCTCCTGAGATCATGCCATTTTCTTAAACAAGAGACAAAAAGGAGAGGGTGGAAGGTTCACCTATTTCCATTTGTTTAACAGATTACTCCAGGAATAATGATGTTTGCTGTTCAGTTAGGAGCTAGAAGGAATTCTCTTTTGCTTTGTTTCTTTGGTTTCAGCAATAGGCAAAGAGGCATTTGACTTTCTATAGCGGAGGAATGCACCATAAAAGTACAGACATTATGGAAATGCCAGTTTTTAATTTGACCTAATCCCTGGATTCTGCCCACAATAAAGACAAATCAAGGGACTTCAACTGCAGCCTATCAAGCTAAGGAAAAGAAAAAAATGAAGAAAGAAAAAAGAAAAATTGCCTCACGCCAAGGAACTTAACTCTAGGCCACTCTGTTAACCACAGCATGTAACCAGACACTTCGGTTCCCTGCTGCCCTATCGCCAAAAAGTCTCTGCCATGATAAAGAAATACGAAAAGCATGCCTAAAAATAAATTCAGCATTCCTTAAGTGTCACACTATTCACTGTTTGGACAACATATTTAGCAGGATAGCTATGCTTGACTAGAGAAACACAATGGAATCCTCTTTAACCACCTCTTTTAAGTAAACCACAAGCATGACCTTAAACAAAAATAAATAAAAATTTCTACACACAAGCCATTCAACAGCACACAAGTGGTCTTTTAATCCAAATTATTTTGTAACAGTAGATTTGTCAGACGCTTCCCAGACTCAGAGTTCATACAAAAAAAACCAAAACAACAAATTAAACAAAAAACAAATTTAAAAAGTTCAAATTAAAATAATTTGAAAACACAAATAGGCTAAAGACACGGGGTGTGGTGGCCAGATAGAAGGCAATAGCAAAGGCTAGGGATGGGAAGGAGGGCTCAAGGACAAAGGTGCTATAGGGATGTTAAATCCTCAGAGCAGCTTGAGAGAGGCAAGTCTACTTGTTGTCTACTACAAACTTCTCAGAAGTTGATTATTTTGTTGAAGGAAACTAAAACAAAGAAACCAATTTGGTAAAGTTGGACTTAAAATGGAAAGAGAAAGCCATAGAAGGTTCCAAAACATCTGTGGTTCATTATGGGTAGCAGAAGCAATTGGAAAAAATTAAGTTTCCTTAAGTTTCCTAAGTTTCCTTTGCAGAAGCAAGGCCTGAAGGATAAAACTCAAGATGCATAGTGAGAGGAAATGTTGCATCCTCACCAAGAAGAGCCTCTGGACAATGCAGGGGTACAAAAAAGTGACCCAAATCCATGCAGTGGCTTCTTCTCTCTTCCAGAGGTTAACAAAAGTAGAATAGATCTGCAGAACAGCTCTTGGCCAACATTCAAGAGAGCTCATTTAACTCCTGAAGCAGCCTGGATGTGGCAGGCTCATGGAAGCTTGATCCACTAATGGGAGAATTAGGCTTTTATAATGTATGCTTAACTATCAAATGCTGAGAGTCGTTTCAATAATAAAATCATTAAAGAAATTATACATGGACATATTAGGTCAATTAGGTAGACAGGCAGACAGATTAGATGGGATGACCACAAAGAATAAAGTAAATATGAAAGAGAGAAAAGTAAAGGGCAGAAAATTGAATCTAAAAGAATATTATAGATATATGAACTTGGCAAATAACTGGAGTGATTCCCCTGAAGAAAGAAATATTAAGCTGGTCAAATAGAAGGTGGCAACTCACTTTTCCCTTTTACTTTAATCTCTGACTTTATATGGTGTAAACACTACAAAAACTAGGGAAAACCGAGTGTTCAGAATGTAACTATGGAAATTACAGGCTGACAACCATCAATTACAGAATAAATGCTGTTCAAAAGCAGATGTAATAATAGCTGGCAAGAAACATTAATACAGTTTGACCTACAGTTTTATTTACTTCTTTCAGGCAACCTGAATGTCATGGTGCTTATATAAACAATGCTTAATGCTTTGAACTTCAATAAAACACAGCAAGAGTTAATTAAAATGATACAATCAAGGCATATCTCTTTTGATATAATAGACAGAATAATAAAGGGAGACTGTTTATTATATATTCTAATAATTATTCACAAAAAAGTATACAGTGAAAGACTAAGCTTTAATTTTAAAGATAACTTCTTGAGCTGAAAAATCTCCTTGCTTTGATGTTTGCTAGCTGCTGAAATTCACGCATTTGGGAGCAGAGGCTTTGGCAAACAAACCCTTAATACACATGGATGAAAAGCTATTTTCAATAACATTAATGTTTAACGCAAACTGCTAAAAGCAAGAAAATTCAAAGTTAACGCTGACAACTCCATTTTTAGCTTAGAGATCAGAGTTTAAAAAGCTCCAGCATCTTATGCCAGAACTGTTGTAAGATTGCTTTCAGAATATCTCAGCTTTTGTTTCATTTTCCATTCTCTGATTCTTTCCATTAACGTGCAGACTTGGAGGGTTTTGTTCTACTTTAGTTTGTTGTTGTTTTGATGGGATGGCCTTTGTTCCTTTCATCACCCAAATGCCATCAACAGAAGGAACAGAAGTAGCTCCTGTTATGAAACCTGTTTTAAGTCATCCATCCACCTTTCCGACAGCAGCCACTGTTACCTCAAGCTCCCCCTTCCACAAGGTGGGAGTCAGGAAATTCCTGAATTTCTGACAATCCAAAGTGCTGTGAGGTACAGAGCATCTCAAGGAATGTTCTCCCATATGAAGCCAGGTTCATGTCCAGCTTAATCAAACCCAAATCCCACATTTCCTTGTCAACAAAGGTGGCCAAGCAAGGGAAATTGTATTCTAAGTTTAAAAGTTTGAGCTCTTACATTTTTGGTCAGGGTGTTATTTTGCTTTTTTTCCTTGGAAGTAGGAGATAGTATCTTTGACTGAATTCATCTGAAACAAACCAAGCTGCCTTCATCAGCTAAGAAATATTGGATCTACAGCCTCCTGTCTCCATCTGCCCTTTTCTTTTTCTTCACTTTCACATTTGTCTGACATGAGAGAAGAGAGAAAAAAGAAAAGAGAATAAATCCAAGCATTTATTTTAATTTCCTCTTTTTCTGTTTTTTTTAGAAATCAAATTAGTTAGAATCTAAAATTCTTATTTAAACTGAATTCCTAAAAATACTAAAGACCTGCTTCTAATTAAAAATACAATTTGAATAAAACTAGTCTGTGAGCTGGTTAGTCTGCCTTGGCTGTTTTCTCACAAATTCCCTTTTCTAAGCTGGTACCACATTGCTGTGCCCTCTGTGCCAGATGAAGCCCTGGCTGCACACAAGGCTCCTTTCACAGGTCTGTCTTCTACTCTGAGCAGCAGCTGTGCTGCAGCTCTTCCAGTGATCAGTGTCACGATACCTGGAGAGATTTTGCTGCCCTGGTTTTTCACAGTCTTTACAATAATAATAATAATAATAATAATAATAATAATAATAATAATAATAATAATAATATCTAGATTTTCAAGTAAAAAGTGAGTTTTTAGCCTCCACAATCCCAGAGAAAGATTTGCAACTGTGACCTTAACCCAATTTTTAGGTTTGGCAACAGAAAGCAAATGAAAACCCAATGATAGATTTATTTAATGATCCTGGCTTATTTCAGCCCATGAGACGGATGGGAGTTTCCTGACTGGAATATCCCTTTGGCCAGGTCAGCTGTCCCAGCCACGCTGCCTCATAGCTCCCTCACTGCCAGAGCGTGGAAAATTCAGCAGCCCTTGATTAAGGGTGAGCTCAGCAGCAACTGAAGCATCCCTGTGCTAGCAATGTCATTCTCATCCAAAATCCGAACCACAGCAATGCACCAGCTACTGGGATAAAAATTAGCTCTGTCCCAGACAAAAGCAGAACAAAAGACAAAACTAGCTTTATCAAATTGGATTAAACTTGCCAAGAGTTCTAAAAGTAGTGGGAAATGCTCCTTGTTGAGGAGACACACCCCACTGCTGGTCCCACTGACTTTGGAAATCAGCAGAATATTGTCCCTCATGTACCTCCCAAAACACTGGGACTCACAGCTCTGCTGTGTGCAAATCCCTGCCCACCAACTGCCATCTTCAGCAGCAAGTCCCCCTTTCTGGTCCTGGTTTTAAGGCAGAGGTAACAACATTCAGGACAGATCTGTATCCATGGCATGCACCTTAAAATAACTGCAGTGCTACAGCTAATCCTTTCTTAATTATTGTTTTTTAAAGGGGACAATTCTTCTGCTGTATATTCACAAGTGCAGCAACATGGCAGGGGAGTGCAAAGATGTGACTGGGTGTTATTCCCTACAAAAACAATTATCTGCTGTGTAACTGGGATCACTACACCAGTGTAAGTGCTGGAAATAGTTCTAATCAATTGTTATAATAATGCACCAACTCACGGAGATTTAAAGAAAAAAATGAAATTCCAGGATGTGAAAAATTACTGAATTACAGTGCAATCTTTAGTGTTTTAATTGAGCAGTTTTCTCAGAATATGGGGGAATGACTCATGCAGTTCCCCACCTCCACAAGTAATTTTTGCCAACCCATCTGCCACCCCAAATGTTTCGTCCAAAGCAACCCCATCGGTGGACTTCTGCTCCCTCTGCTGGATCTGCAAAAATAGGGATTAATGGACCCTGCTTCCTTGGGAGGCAAAGGCAAGACTTCCACTGGTTTCACCAGAACTCTGCCCTAGCACTGCCTCCAAAGTGGTGATGACATCACTGATAACACCGACTTGCAAATAAGTAGCCCAATTAACAGCTGTAATACTTTTAAATAAAATTACTTTTAAACAAAACCTCCTAAAACCATGGGGGAATATTACTTAAAAACAAAAACTACTTAAGGGATTATAATTTTTGTCGATGTTCTCTGAACAGAGGTGCAATGGAAAGGCAATGACAACACCCATTTAAGTTTTCAGTGTTTCTTTCAACCTTTTCCAGTTGTTTCCTCCTAGCCCAAGACCCTGCTGCAACACAGTGATGGCTCATTGCCACATGTGATGGGAGACAAAGAAAACATTCTCACAATGGACAATAAAGTTTTGCTTCTGTGTTCCAATTCAGAAACAAATAAACACTGAATTCCATTAAAACCTCTGTTCACAGGACTTTTCCTGTAGTCTCCAGTATAGATGCTTTTAGTGTCTGACTGCTTAGAAATCACAAGTGTTGATCTGTTTAGTGACTCTGATTCTCCCACATCGGTACACTGATCTGGTGATAAAATGCAAAGGGCTTGTGGTATTTGCATTTTTACTCAGTTTAGTCACAGATCACAAAATAAATTAGTAAATTGAGCTATAAGGCTTCCAATTTGCAGCAACCAAGCCTTCTAAATAATCATCTATGCTTAAATACACAAAGCCCTTCAAATGTAATAATTTATTTGTCAACTAAAACAAAAATTCCATCCCCCCAAATGCTTCCACACAATGAATGCTGTAAAGAAATCAGCCAAAGTGAAGTGCAACATTTCTCCTTAAACTCCAGACAATTACAAATAGCCAGTGAACTGAAATGCTAAAATCACCCATGGTTTTCCTCCTGAGCTATCAAACACTGTTGCTCAAGTTTCATAAAAAATAATTGAGAGCTGTTTCCTTGTAGAAAATATCAGAAATCCTGCCATGGTACAGGTGCCTGTATCACAAACACAAGCCTCACCAATGCCAGCGATCAGCATCATTACTGGCAGCATCTGAAAAGCAGCCAAATTCATGCAGACCAAACAAATCTCCCACTGCTCAGGTCCATCCTTGCAGGTCAGGGCTAAAGCACATCTGTGACCCTTGCAGGGGAAGCCGAGGTGCTCCTGTCACACCTTTTATCCACTCTCTTCCACAACAGGCTCTGAAAAATTCTGTCTCCCCCAATATATGGGGACTTGGCACGTGAAAAGCCAGGTCTGTGCTTAACAGAAATTATTTTGTAAGGTATGTGCAGGAGAACTATTTCAGCACCACACAACTGTGGTTGTGTCAGAATTAGGTCACTCAGATGCACAAGCTGCTATTGATGTGGCACTGAATTGCCTCCTCCTGTAATTTTAGTTTATACACTCAAACCTTTTTTTGATAAACACGAGCGTAGATCAACACAAATTCCAGGCAGATTCTGTGATATCTTACTTAGAATTTGCAATGTGTTAGGACAAATGTTACAGTTTCCCTTGACCTTTATTAAAAATATTAAAATTTTTAAAATATGAGTCCTTTCATTCATATGCTAATGACTATAAACACTGCTTCAGCCAACACATTACAAAAACCTAAATAGATTTCACCAGGACTTTACATCTCCTTAGTAAATTAGGTATAACAGTTAGTAAATGGATGTGCTTAGGGCATTGTAAAGTTGCCAGTCAGCTGTGCAGTAATAAAGGGACTACGGAGTCAAAAAAAAAAAAAAAAAAGACAAATGTGCCATGAGAGACTAAAAAAATTTTAAAAGGAAAAATTAAAAATCATAGGAACTCCGTATTATTCCACTGGATACAGAAATCCTGCACATATCAGAGAAATATTAAAGAGGAAAAAGTGTGAGGTTTCAGCTTTCAAGGCTTTGTGTCTGTGTGTGTGATTTGTCCCTTATCAGGGCTGAAGAGGTGCAGGCACACACAGGATCCATCCCTGCACATTCTGGCCTGATGCTAATCTCTCTCTGCTCTGATATTTCCCAACAATAGTGGTCATCTAAATGCTGCTAATCCTTTTAGCACGCACTAATAATTATGCATTAGCCAAATAATATTAAAGCTTTTTTTCAAATAATTACATATATAATGGATGTGTCTTTAAAAAGTTGTTTACAGCTAATTAACCAATGAATAATTGGTTTCTCTTCCTGAAGCAGGAGAAAGCTTGTCTTGGAAGCACAGTTAAAAATGCTTTCTTTCTCCCTTCTTTAAAACAGTTTTACAGATGTTGTTAGCAATTAAAACTGTTAAAATGCTATTAAACCAAAATTTCTTTATTAAAGGGATTACTCAACCCAGCTGAATTGTTCTTTAAAGTACTGGATAATTTCAAATAATTTCCAATTTGGATGATCAGTGAACGGTCTGAACACACCAAGACCCTGTTCTGAACAGTTCAGATCCTTTAGTACCACAACACAGGCTGCTTGTTGCTATACAACTGGTTTAATTGTGGGCTGTAATAAAGGTCGTAATTAATATCCCAACACAGACACTAACAAACAATTTTAAATTGCCAGCATAATCAAATGATGCAAACATCTATGAGCTACAAAAGTTCATTGCCGCAACTGACAATTTCTTAATTGTATTCAGTCATTCATGGAAATTTTATTAACATCGAACTGATGTATCCTGCCCTTACTCTGTCACAACACCAGGGATCTAATTTCATTATTTTCCACAAGATTTGCTTGACTACTGCCATGATTCTAATATTGCTTTAGTCCAGATGTTTATGCTATTTAAATTAGGAAGAAAAGGCTTTTGGGTAAACACAATTAAAGAAGTTTTTTTTCCCTTTTTTTTTTCTATTTCCAAATTTAGTTTAACAATCTTCTTTTAATTAATGAATATAGCTGCAAAGTAGATGGGTTTTTCCCCCTCATTTTTTATGCTCATTCCCCACTGCGTGCAACATACATCGAGCGTATGGCTCCAGCTATTTCTAAATATAACAACCTTTTAATTTTTCACTTACATTTGAGTGCTCATTAAAGTGAAAGATAGCAGGCATGACAACTGCACTTTTCCTCCTTTTACTCTTAAATCAACCCCAAATATATTTTGAGCATAACAGAAACAGTTTAAATCTTTCTCCCTCCTCCCATCGTGTTACCTCCCTGAAGTGGATCTATGAATGAAGGATAACCCATATTTCTGGTACCTCAAGTGTTCAAAATTATTGTACAGCACCAGCTCTGTGTGACAGCAGAGGAATCTGCAGGGCTGGAACACCGGCATCCAAAGGATTTTGTTTCTGCTTTTTGATAAGATTTGAATGCGTTCATTTTCTTCTCCTGTTGGACAACAGCATTTCATTCATATCAAATCTCTTTGCTAGGAAACAATGCTCTGATGTCTAAAGTAGGAATCCCCTCCTTTTGTCTGTCTTAAAGCAAACTGGTTTCCATAAAAAAACCATGATTTTTTGCATGAAAGAGCTAATAAAAATATGCAGGGTTTTTTTGTTTGTTTTTGGTGCTGTTTTTGTGGTTTTTGTTGGGGTTTGTTTGGGGGGTTTTTTGTTTGTTTTTGGGGTTTTTTTGGTTTTTGGTTTTTGTTTACGAGGCGCAGCAATTATTTTAGTAAGGTCCAAACATGCCCAAATAGTGAGCACACACTTTTTACAGCAGAGCTTTACACCAGAGCTCTACACCAGCTTTACACACTGGAAGATTATTCCTAAGTGCAAAACTTGATAACTTCACTGTGCAGAACACAGGCTTTCAAAAATAATAGTCATAGTCTTTCCAAAAACTGTCTGAGACAGTATTTTTGAGGGATATGAGTAAGAATTTTCAAACCAGCATTTTGTCAACATTTGTAAAAAGCCTGAATAATGTGTGTTATTTGAGCCGACTGAAGATTCACACCGCGCTGTGCCAGACACTCATCAGATGCACTGAAAACTTCCTGCTGTAATTAGTTAGCAACTGCCTTTGTAATTCACCAGCACAAAGATATTTATAAATACCGTCAGTATTTGCTGTCCTTACCTAACAGGGTATTTATTCTGTGTGCAGAAGAGGTCACTGCCACCTTTCCACTCTGCAAATCCCTCCCCTACCCAAAACTGTGGGTGAAGGGTGCCACAACCCGACTGAACTACGCTATTATTCTTTTTGTATATCCCACAAACGCCACCCTTAGTCCATCACCCACAAAATGTCCATGTGTGGGAGATTTTGGGAAGCCAAAAGTCCGGCTGGGTTCTTGTTGGGGCTGTTTTGTTTGGCTGAAAGGCTGAATGGAGGGCAGGGAGCATCCGAGCCCCCCGAGAGCTCGGCAGTGCCGCAGTGCTGCCAGCGGGGCGAGCTGCCCATGCTGATGCTGCTCCACGCTTTCCCCTGGCATTCTTTCGTATGGGACCAGAATAAAATCCAGTGGGACTTGCACAGGCAGATAACAGACTCTGAAAAACGCTATCAGAAAAAAAAAAAAAAAAAAAAAAAAAAGGGTGCCGTTACGTTAGTGGAGTACAACACACTCACTGGAAAACGATCAGAACAGCTAATGTACACAATTCACTGGGATTTTCTGTAAAATACCTCCAAACCTCGGTGCTATACCTTTAAGTGTTGCTCTAGTTCCATCATATGCTGATATGGAGATCTCTGTTTGGCAATCTTTCCAAGTATTCCATGTCAATTTTACAATAACTAAAAATATTGTTGAAAAAATATTATCCCAAGAACATACGTAAAATTATAAATATTCAGCACATCAAGCTTTTGATATACTTTAGTGCACATGAACTGAGTAGCTGTCAAAATTACAACAGGCAACTCAAGTAATTATGCAGATTTATGCAAAACATTAACAAGAAGAATTAAATGCACAAATGAGGTGGCTACACTTGAATTGTTAAGATTATGAATAATTACCATGAATCTTTTTGCTCTTAATATAACTTGTTTTTGATAAACAAAGCCTTAATTATCAGAATACTTTTGAGAATTTTGGTGACCTTCATTAATCTTACAAAACAAGTCTCTTGTGTTCTGCATTGTAAAAGGCACATGCTTAGAATAAGTACACAAACCATGGGAAAAGCATATGTTAATGGCTACTACAAATCAGTGAATGATACCTCAGGTTGGAAGTAGACGGCATTCTGCACACGTGGGTGAAAAAATATTGAGTATTTGGAAGTACTCTGGGCTGAATAACATCCGACAAAGGCAAGGAGAAGGCTGCTATATAAGAAATTATTTCATTTTGCAAAACAACAGGTTATTTTAAGAATAGAAGTGAAATATCAGCCTACTAATTTCTCGTCTCGGAGACACAGGAGGTGCAATAAATCATTTACCAGAGCACCAGAGAACGTCAAATATCCCCGCCCCCACCTCGCAGCCTGGATTCCACATCTCTTCCTAAGCTCGGCGTTCCCGAGGTGAGCGTGGCTGCCACATCCGCATTTTCTGCGCTCGCATCCAGCTGCCAGGCAGGACGCGGGGAGCGCCTCTCCCTCTACTTCGCCGCTGATTTTAACTGCCCTCTCCGTTTCCGAGGAACAGTGGGACCTCTCCATGTCCCCTCAGTTAATTTCAGAATTAATTTGCAACGCTGTCATCGGCAGTGTAACAATCCACTGCTCAACAGTTGCGATTCTTCATAACACTGTCAAACTCCCAGCTGCCACCGTGGCAGCCGCTTCGCCCAGGCCCAGCCACTCTGCCTTGGGACCAGAAGTAAAGGAGAACTTTGGAAGCATTAAGTCTTTAATGCCAGCCACACTCTGCCTTCCCTAGAGAGCAAACTGTCAGATCAATGGAAGGTTTGTCATAAAATCTCTCCCAGGGACTTGAATTTGTTTTGACAAATGTCAAATAGCTTTGATGCATAAAAATTAACTTAAGGAGGTCATAATTAGACAAAATCCAAACTTGCATTTTGCTGGTACTTGCATCACTTTATGTCCTTGCATAACAAGACTAAAGCAAACACTATCTGGACAGCTGAAGCCCCAGACAGCAGGAGCCCAAAAATACCAAAATCCCGCTGTCAGCGAGGAAGGGCACAGGCTTGGCTGCATTTCCAAAAAGGTTTGCCCATCTTGTCTTATGTAACACAGATAACACATCACCATCCCAGTCCCAGCCCCAGTAGGGAAGAAAACCCCTCTCACAGGGGCACCACTCCTCCTCCCCACACCATGTAGCCACACTGGCCACAAACTCTCCTTCCCATGAGCTCAGAGCTCTCCTCAAGCACATGCCCAGGTATGAGCCCATGGTTTGCTGCCTTTTCCCCAATCACTGGTACCCCCTCCCCATGCCAGGCAGTGCTGCAGCTCCCTGCTCAGCCCCCCTGAGAACTTCAGTCAGGAAATACTTCACTGGAAATGTTTCACTGACTTAGCAGTGCTTGGGAGAAGAGGTTTTCAGCAAAATAAAGCAAAAGGATCAGGAAGAGGACCATGAGAAATTCAGATTTCTTTAAGATCCCACAGTAACAGGCTCACTGACGACGCCATGTGCTTTCCAGCCCCTTCCCTCTCCTCTCAGCGCTTCTCTTCTTTGGAGGGGTCAGTTTTGTTGCTGTAAGAGTAGATTTGGTTTTAGATCCACTCAATCCTTGGTTCCTTTTACAAAAAGACTGATTAGAATATCAATTCCCAGGACTTTTTTCTCCTGGCAAAACTGATATTCTACAAGTGGGTATTGCATGAAGGCCTCCAAATTATTTCACATGAGCCAACACACAGAAAACACTTTCCATTCACAGACATCACTTCTGCCTATAGAACAAAATAATAGGTACATGTTGTCCTCATGTCCTCACACTGAATTCCTGAACTTCCAAGAGGTCTCCATCACTTCCTTAGAATACAGCAAACACTTCACTCCACTTGCCCTGTGGGGTAAATATTTTAGGTAGCATAGTAAGGAACTCTGGAATTGCAACTGAACTGCACAAATAAATAAGCAGTGAAACTTTCTGCAGTCTGTTTTGTTTGCTTTGTGAGCTGCCGGTGAGCTTGACAGTTTCAATCATTCAGAATCATGTGAATCAGCACAAACTTTCCTCAGCAGAGGAAAATCCTGATGTCCAGTGATGTCAACAGTGAATTCCAGCTGGGAACAGTGAGTCACAGCTCTCCTGCCAAGTCACTGCCTTCCATAGAGCCAACAACAGAATCCCGGTTTATGAGAGGAAGATAAGAGAGATGGGCAGAGCTCAAATACAGACAGAAATTGTAAAATGGGTGGATTTATTGCACTACAAAGGAAAAAGCAGGCAGTTTAAATACCCTGCCTTAATACAGTCATAGGAATCACAGAACAGCTACTCGGTGGTATCAAGTTACTTTTCAAGAGCTGCTCAAAACAAACACACACTGCTGACCTGAGACCTTAAATGGACTATTCCTATATTGCTCTGATTTTATAGTCATGTAAAAATAAAAAATATTGGAAAAGAGGAGCCTTCCCATGAAATTTCTCACAGAATCTTAATGGTAGCAGCACTACTGGGAGCTGCAATAATAATAATATTCTTCCTGCTACTTGTGCCTATTTTCTTTTGATACCATACTAGCAGCAGTCATTTCCTAGATAATGAGCCTGTTGTGGAGAAGGGCTAATTTAGAAAATCAGAATGGGGTTACCACCAGCAGACATTGTTTTCTTAATAAATGATAATTTTATTTTGAATAAATGTGAAGTTATACCCTGTCAAGATGTTCTTGCTTTACATGAGATTTCTCAGTATCCAAAAGGTTCGTGTAACATTTCTCCTCAAACAGCCATTGTTGACACAATTTTTCCTAGTTCCTTATGTAAAAGCATGAGAAGAAAAGTACTTTACTAAGGAGATAACATTTGTTTAGAGACACAAGAAATTACTAAGTAGCTACCAGCACCTTTTTTCCCACAGGAGTTTGAGCATGGTGACCATAAAACCGCACACAGCACTGTAAGGGAATAAAAACTCACATAGAGCATGACCATGCAAGAACAATCAAAGTTGACTGGTTGAGGCTTTTAATGTATACTACAAGAGAGTTTATAGCCTGATTTATACTGGATTAATCAGGCTGGACTGCACCAAGCTTGCACCAGAGACCTGACTTAGACTGTTGAGCCAAATATTGATGGAAAGTGCTCTATTACCTAAATCAAACTTCCAGTGCTGGTCATGCTCAAGTACAGACCTACTGTACTACTATATTTCCTACTATAGGAAATTCCTGAAATAATTCAAGTGTAAGGCCAGCAACATCCACCAGCAGGAGATGAAAGGAAGAAGCCATTCCTTAGATTTGTGGGGATAGCTTCATCAGGGATACAGGGATATGAACTGCAGGCTGTGTGGATTTCAAAGCAGCGAGTTTAGCATAAGCTGGAGGGATCCAGAACTGCAGCAACAGCTGCGATGCTCATCGAGCTCTGTAACAAGCTTTGCAAATCGTTTGCTGTTGGCACCTGGCTCTATCATTAAGAACAAAAACCCACAGCAAACAAGAAAAAAAGAAAAAAAACAAAATAATGACAGATTCTCTGTGAGGGGAAAAAAATATCATCAAAAACTAACAAAACCCCAATATAATAAAAAACCACCAAGCAAGCAAAAGTTTGACTCATTCTCATCTCTTAAGATTTCTAGACAACTTAATCTTCCTTAAAATAAGCCTTTTCTTGAACAACATGTTTTTATCCCAGCAAGCTCATGGATGTATGCTTTGGATAGGCCAGTTCTACTTAGAACCTAACAGACAAGTAGAACCCTGAGATGCCACATTTCTTATCAATGTTGTCTTAAGCATGGCCATTTTAGCATTCAATAAACACCAAGGGTAGCAGTGCAAGCCAGCAAAGAGCTTTTGTCTCCAGGTAAGCATCCCATAATGCAGACACGTGTTTCAAACACAAATAAAACAGATATAGCCTTTTCCAGAATCCAGCCAGGGACCAGTTCCAAGATCAGTGATCACACAGCTGCCTTTTCCTTTTTGAAGCGTGAGTGAGTTTGGAGAGTAAGGTGAGCTCAGGATAAAGCTGCAAAAAAATGGAGCCTTCTATCGTAAATTCAGCAGGAATGTCACAGTGAACTGAAAGAAATATCTTGTCAGATACTGGAGCATGGAAAAATTGTCTCCTATCATCAAGCCTTTCCAAAAATACAGATGTATTAAATTCAGAGAAAACCAAAATGTCAAGAGCAATTTAGCCTTCAAGTTCCCTTTAAAGCCCTTCATCAAATCCTAAAGCCCCCAACAAGTGGACTAAATGCTCTCCTTTCCTTTGGCAGATGCATAATTGAGGTTTGCTCTTAAAAGAAGGTAAAAACAAACAAACATTATTAGAGGGAATTCATTCCCAGAGAGCTTTTACAGTTGAACATTTATCAGTGTATGGAAGATGTTACATAAAGAGCTTTTAAATCAAAATCCTCTTGATCACCAACACAATTTTTCACCCCTCTGAGCACTTCTCTACAGATCTCTGTGGTTACTCTTTCAACTTTTTGAGCATTAGTCTTTTGGTCCTGGTGCAAAACAGAACAGTGACAGGGATTTCATAGAGATTCATGACAGGTTTTGCTCCCACTCCAGGTATAGAATACTGAGATAAACTGAAAAACTGACACCCTTTGGGTCAAAATAGGACAAATTCACCACGGTAAAGACATTTACCAAAAAGAATAGTCCACACAGCTCTCGTTTGAAAACATGAAGAGTTCTGTATAAAGCCTAAGGATTTGTGCACACTTCCTTTCCTTGCTGTTGCTGGGTGAACACACGCACATGCAGTTAACCACAGTAATACACAGACTAATTGCTGCTTGCTAATGCCTTTACTTACTTAATCTAGTCAGACATTTTGGGTTAGGGCAGTACAGAAATCCCACTTCTGATATTAAAAAGACATTAAAATATAAAGTGCTGGTTTTCAAAGCCAATGACAACAATGACTTAAATGTCTAATCCCATGAATTACCACCAATGCTAAGGGTTTAGCAGTGCTGTTGCACTGAAGTGTCAGACAAACAAACAGGAGGGGTGTCTATCCTGTGCATTCACACAATGCACACTCCTGCTTCTAGAGTAATGGAAACTCCCTGAAAAGCTCTGAAAATGGTCTTTAAAAACCTGTGTTTGGTTCTGGGCACATCTGTCTCTACCAAAAGATGTGTGTGTACATAAACTGCACATTGCTGAACATTCTGAAAGTTTTAAGAGCAGCATCAGCTTCTGTCTCAGACATTTGTGCATCATGAGACACAAAATCTCACTCTTTTGTACCTTTAACCTTTATTTGAGGCTGAGCAGTCATTTTAAAATCTCTATCTTCTTAATTGCAGTGAATTAAAATAACTCATTCACTGCAAAATGTTTTTTGGAATACTCTTTAAAACTTCCTAGTTATTTCCAGCATGAGTTTAGGTAGTTTCAGTTTCCAGTCCTTTGGCTCTCATTACACCCTTGTCTTCTACATGAATCGACCACATTAAAATAAAGCACTAAAACTCAAGAAAACTATTCTTTATCAGAATGCCATCAGATCTGTATCAAAATGCCATCACATGCAGATAATGCTGCAACACACTGAGGTTCCTTGGGCACAACAAGAGTTTTCAAGAAAACAAAAATCCTGCAAGTGGAACAAGTTTGATGAGAAACAAAATTATTTCCATACCCTGGAACTCATCCCTGTTTTAGAGGGAATATCCAGTATATATATATTTTTATATGAAAGATAAATAAAGAGAGCTGTTCTAAAACTTGCACCTCATATTCTGTACATGATTGTGTCCGGCTTGGTTTGAAGAACTACTCAAATCTAGGAAAATGTGCACATAAACACTTGGTCAAGGAGGAGACCCAGACAAGAGCCAGAGCTTTATCCTGGTAAAAGGTGCCTACAGGGCACCTATGCCAACTAAAATACAGCAGCTGGGCTCAGTATTCTCAGGGTGTCTTCCTTGCAAGAGTACTCAGTGCATGCCCCAGACTGGGGAGTGCACTTCCAATCTTCCTTTGAGAAGCAGTTTGAGGACGCAGAGCTCTGGAGATCCTTTGCAGCACCAATCTCTCCTGGAAGCTGGCACCTCTCTGACAAGCAGAAAGGGGGGGGGGGGGGGGGGGGGGGGTGTGTGAAACGATGCCTAATTCAGCAAACTCACACTGCACCAAGGGTGTTGTCCACGCTGTGCAAAAGATGCAGAAAAGTTCTTGTGTTTATTCATCTACAAAGATCCGATAGCTTCTGCTTAAGACAGAACTTTTTTCCCCCTGCAAAGGCTTTCTCCCACACTTCTGGATCCATGGATCCACACCATGTAAGGATACAATTCCCAGTACCATAAATACTCCGTATTAAGAAACTGATGAAAGTTTGAGTATTGGAAGTTCTAATTGCAAGAAAACATGTACTAGCAAACTCAGAAATAGGAGAGAACCTTGAAACACATAATTTCACTTAATATTCTTTTTTTGAAAGCATAAAATACACCACATGCAAATGTAAGGAAATCACAGTGACAGTGTACAATCCCTGAGTCCTACAGTCACTTTGTTTTCAAATTTAACAGTTAATTTTTTCCATCAGTCATTTGAGCAGATGATAAGTGGGAAGGGATTTTAGTCACAAAAACTATAATTTGTAAAGGCCTCATTTAAATATGCCTTAATTAGCATTTTCATAACTGAGTTATCAGGTTTCCATTAAACTCTGAAATTCTCACTTCTGTTCCCACTGGACAGATGTCCACATTGCAAAAATAAAAACTGTACAAAATCTTACAACACTATAGTTGGCAGTAGCTGGAAAACAGTCTGGGAAGAGAGAATGAACAGGAAGAGCCAATCTTTCACCACCGTTTTCTGCACTGAATCCAACCATTGAGACAGTGTGAGAAAGTTGGTACTATCGGTAAATAGAAAGTTTCTTGAGTGAGCAAAAGACAGGGCTCCCGTCCTTTTGGCAAGTCAAGCTGATATCTTCAATTTGTAGTATGCTGAAGAAAAGGAAATAAACAGAAACTCAGGAAAGTTACAGAATGTCCCCAACTTTTCTCGCTGCAGATTATATCACATCTAAGAAATAAAGATGACATTCCTGGGCAGTCTTGGAATGATCCAGATCTGGCACACTTTGTGGAATGCTCTTTCCCAAGACAGAAAAGTACCAAACTTTTTCCTTCACTGGAACTATGATGTTTAGAAAAAAATCCAAACCCATGAAATTCAAACCCCTTCTAGTCCAAAATTCAAAAGGAACAATCTGCAGTCAAACTAAAAAGCAAAAGCCTAAATACATGTAACACTTAAAAAATTATAAACAACCTTTTTCTTCTTTTGAGTACAGATAATATTCAGATACAATCATTGCTTTGGAAAATGCATGGTTTATACTGCACAAAATACTTTGAAAAACCAGAAAGCCCTGAAAATACATTTTCTCCACTCAACAAAGAAGAAATATCAGGCTCAATCAGGACATTGCAGCATTATTTGCAGCAATCATGGTAAGTCAATTTTGGCTTAAAACATTATTGTTATAAACACTCACAAAACATATTATTTCCCAGATGGCAATCTTAGCCAAGCGAATACATAAAACTTCTGTTTCATTATTATCAAATAAGGATGAACTTGTCACTGAGATAACCCCCAGCAGTTAAACAAACCCTCCTCTGCAAGCCAACGCTATGGTTTGTGTTCTCTGAGACCTCTTTTTTCCAGGGCCAAGCCTTGAAGAGAAATGCCTCAGCTTCCCTGTTAAGCTGAACCTTTCAGGTTTTGGCCCACTCTCCCATTCTCCACACAATTCAGGATTTTCCATGCCTGCATCTACTTCTGTGTCAGGGGTCTCATCAGCTCCTCTGGACAGTCTCACGCCAGCCCTCAGCCTAGACACACTGCAGACCATGTAGAGGAAGCTTAACCAGATAAAATACCAGGGAAGTGGTCTCTTTAACATCCAAGGGAAACTGAACATTCTCCAAAAGTGACTTAACAGATTCAAAAGGAGGAAATGGGCAGCTCTTGATTTGGATTTGACTCCCAGCTGTAGATTTGGGACCTGACTTGAAACTAGCTTGGGGCTGCTGAGGCTTTAATGGAAATGCAATGTTGCCTTCAGCCATAACAGTATAGAAGAGTGCAAAGACACTATGGGCTGAATTAATTATGTACACTGAGGTATATACAGACATATTTATGGGTTGGCTACAGCACAGGAAACTCTGCCTGCCTGCAAAACGTCCTGGCTGCTAATGCTGACTCTGCCATTGATTTGCTCTGTGACCTAAGGCAATTCACTAATACCAAAAACTCCCACCTTAGGCACCATATTCATATTTAAACCCTTAAAACAGTGACCTGATTTCCAAGGTGTTGAATATCCACCACATCCACTGAATTTATAGGTAACTCTATGCATACTAATACAGGAAGACAAATTTAGTATAATTTTGGAAAAATTCAGCCATGGCCACTCTTGTCTAAACCAAAAATGTTCCCCACAAATCCAATATATTAGTGCTTCAGAAGAGAAAAACTCCTGTCAAGGAATCATGCAAGATAATTCAAAAGGCAAAAGATCTGCAATTCTTGGGACAGAATCCATACATGCGTCCAGATAAATACATAAATATGTGCATACAACTCTACTTATATAGAAAGATTTTGAGAAAATTATGACAAAAGGGAGGGAACATTCAACAGAACATTTAAGACAGGGAAAAGTACAGTGAAAATCCTCCTGGGAGTCACAAGGAAGATACAGCAAAGCTGCTGCTTGCCTTCTTTTCCCCTTGAATTTCTTCCAAGACTCTTTAGGTATCTGATTAATTACAGGGATAAAGACAAAACCAGGAGGCAGTAGCTTAACTCTTTTCCTGAATGGATGAAATTCTTTCAGCAAATTATTACTTCAGGGCTCCATGCTGCTCCATTTTTGCAGCATGCCATGGAAATAAGGAATGTCTTTTCAGGAAGCTATAGCTCACAGGCTGGGAAACACAGTATGGATGTCTTAACAAAGAGGTAGAATTTCCCTACAAGTTCCAGGGATAAAGTAGTTTATAGAAACAGGCCTGGCCTCCTCCACAGCCTCTCCTTTTCCTTGGGCCCCTGCCCTTCTCTCAAGAGCATTACCAGGTGCGCATAAATCAGGCTGGAGATGAAACATGTCTTTTTAAGATCAATTAGTTCTTATAATCTACTGTGTGTTTTAAAAGAACATTTTACCACAGTCCCATCCTTCATCCAGAAATATCATCAAGTAATGAAGTCTCCAGTTCAGAGATTTGATGCTTTTAATAACACTTGCCAAGCAACTATCTGGACACCCTGGCTTCCATTTTAAGATGTTCCAGGGCCTCTGGAGAGAGCAGGCAATCATGGAGTTACAAAGGCACCTATGGACTTTGTCTAAAATTGTCATTACATATGATTTTTAATCCAAGTTTTCACAGTTAGAAGTTTAATAGGCATTAAAGAAAAAATAAAAATGAAATATTTTTACTCCTAGAGAGAATTAAAATGTGAACTCCCGGTTTCCTCTCATATCCATTTCCCTTCAGAGTCAGTTCCGAGGACAGCTCAGGAGTCCCAGTCAAGTGTGAAAATTCACTCCAAATCAGTGCTTCCAGCAGACCTCTGGAAGCTTCTGTTCACTTTCCACAGTGTTTCCAAACAACAAGAGAAGTACTTAGGGCAGAAATAAAGTTACTGAATTTTTAAAAGGAAGGACAAGATGAGTGTGATGGTTGCCCTGCCAGATACTTGAGGTGTCCTGAAGCAACAAGGCTATGGTTTACACTGAGCAATGGGACCATGTGTATGTTAAGGAGGAGGGACAGTGAATATCTATTTCTGGTGGAAAGGAAAATCAGCTGGGCTTGGTTCAGTCTCTCTAACATCACCTTTAAGCTCTTTCCAAGTGCTCCTGAGTGAACTGTGTCTTTAAAACCCAGATGTTCATTTGGGCACAGGAGCTGTCATTGCATCACTATTCAGACTCCATCGTGCAATGAACTCACAACTTGGATTTCTCTGTGTTAGGCTCATATTTGATTAGGATTTGCTCATGCTGAAGATATGCTCAGCAAGAAAAATTAACTCAAGTGACTTGCATTATTTATCAGCACTAATTTGGATGTACATTCATCATATGCTGTAAGTGGCACTGTTACAGAGAAAACAAAATTAAAAACAGGACTTGCCTTATCAGAAGGAAAATAATTACACTGTGTTGTCACCTATGTGTGATATTTACCTTCTGCAACTGGTTTGTTTCAATTCCTATGCCATGGAATAGGACTGATTTCAAGAGAGCTAAAGCTGCTTAAGGTGTCCCTATGTCAAACAAGAACCACACCTTAAGTCTTGGGCCAGATTCCACTCCTTTCAATGACACAGAAAGCAGATTTAACACTAATTACCTGTGACCCTCATTAAATTTCAGAAGGCCTTATTTTCCTCTACTCTGATGATTTACCATAGAGAGATATATTCACGTCACCTACTCTGGCAGGAGCAGGTCTCCTAAATAATCTACAAAAATGAGTAGGGTCTCAGCTGGGCACTCTGTTGAGTTTTCTAAGCAGCTCAGACCCTGACTTCGCACACTTAAGTCAGCTGCTGAAAATGAGGCAGTGTGAAAAAGCCATATTGTGCAGAAGTCTTCCCCACTAATTTCTTACCTTTCCAAAAACCACATTTCTTTTAAGATTTTTAAAAAGCAACTTTATTATCCCACCATAATAAATAATTAATGGTCATGGAAAGATTCTAAGCAGCAGCACTTCCATATTTCACACAAGCTGTAGCACCAACAATAGAAATACCACATCCTGATTCACAATGGCCTTTTGCCATTTTGGAGCTGGGGTTTAGTGGGAAATGGTGCAAAAAAACCAACAAGGTTGATGAGTTAGAGTCAAAACAATCTTATTCTGATAACTACAGGACTATATAATTTTTCTGGTTTTCATTTCTGAACTGATGTAATGGTCAAGGTCATACAGGGTAAGGTGGAAAAACACTCACTGGTACTCCTACAAGCTGACAGCATGTAAACAGCATTTATTTAGGGGATGACTCAAGATCTCTAGAAAAAAAACCCCAAACCAAACAAAACCCCCACAAAACTGTATTTTTATCTTTGAGAAAATTTTGCACAGTGGGACAGCAACATTAACTAGTCAAAATTAGTAGCATGAAAATCAAAAATTCATATATATTCTAATGCCAGAATGCAGGTGGCAGCTTAATCAACCATATGTGTACTCACAGATTTCCCTGTCAAGGTTATGAACATTTAAAGGCATTTGCAACCCCTGACATCCACCAGGAAACATTGCCAGATGAAGCCTTGGACTCGCGTCCCTGTGCGGCCCAGACAGCAGAATGGATCTGACTTTAAGTACTCTGTCCTAAAATAATTAAATCAGTGCCATGGCTGGTGCTTAAACAGTTCTGCTTCTCCATTGAGCTGGGATCATCTCTTGGAGAGAACATAAACACTTTTTTTCTTGAGATGAATTCTCCCTTCCTTTTTTAACTGCTGTTTCCTTGCATCACCCATGGGTTTGGCTGATTTTCTGTGGCTGATTTTCCATGCAGACTCCAACAGACAGGGATTGCTCACCATGTAGGCACATGGAAAATTGCAATGGCACCAGGACCACAGGGAACAGTGGACACATGTCTGGATCTGCATGTTAAATATCAATTCCCTACCTCATAATGTGTTTTCTCCATGTGCCATCATACTTTACATCCTGTATCACCATATATGATTTCCAAAGACAGCAGATACTTCATTCCATGATTTTCCTTTGGTTAATAACAGCAAAAACTTACTGTTCAGCAAAATAAACAAGACAAAGACAAAAGCAAAATATTTCACATTATGTGAAGGGTAGAGAAGGAGTATTTCAGCAAGGCTGCCACATTGTTGGGAAGGAGAAAGATGTAAAAAAGAATATTCTCACCAATACCCTGAAAAGGCTGACACTCTCTTACACTGTAAGAATTAAGGATTTATCATTTCTTATAGCATTAAGTACTTCTATCTTTTCCCCCTGTCCCCCATTCAAACATCACTTCTATACCACTCAGAGAAACAATAAAAAGACGACTTTGGCTTCTTGAATGTTTTTGTTAATATTTATTGGTGCAAAACCATAGTATTAGGATAGTTTAGGAAATTAAGAATAACAGTCTAGAAGTCTGAGGTTTCAAAATTTCTATAAAAATGTTAAAGTACAATGTTTTTAAAATATCAGAAAGTTAAATAAAGTACATCACCATCCTCTACTTCAATCTAAACCATAATTGCACTGAAATTCTTCTTATCACTTCAATAACTAACGTATCTTATCATGTAAATGCTTCTACATGACAATTAAGATCTCTGTTTGCCTTCAAGTAAATTTAAAGAGTTGTCTTTAAAATAAAACAGAATAAAGCAAAGACATGTCAAGTATCATCTTTTAACTACCAAGTACCCCCCTGCTTACACAAAATTATACAGGATTAGTTTGCCTGGCAGTTTTAAAGCTACAATCTGGACTTTGTCAACTTTTTGGCACTAAAATTCCAATGAAACCCAAGAAGATTACCACTGGCGGTGTCACTTTAATAGCAACTTTGCTGAGCAGCCTTCCAGAGAGTTCAACTTCACCTGATATAAACCCCTGGATTGGGAAGGCTGCAAACTGGGAGTGTGAGGACTGCCAAGGACTGAGACCACCTACGGCAGGGAGTGACAGCATTCCCACAGCCTGCTCGGCTCCTGAAATCCAGCGCCAAGGACAGCGGAGAAACGGGAGAGAGCTCCCACTGCCAGAGCTCCCTTGGCAGCGGGGTGGGATGGAAAGCTTGTGACCTGACTGTTCTCCTGTTCTCTCTGGACTTACCTATTGCCTTGAAAGAAATGCCTGAAGTGTTGTTTTGTTGTTTTTGGTTTTTTTTTTTTTTTCCTTGAGCAAATTCCAACTGATTCACCTCTACAAGCTGTAAGCAGAGAAAGCTCCATTTCTCTGCTCAGGACAAACCAGACCAGCAGAAAAAACAAAGGGGCTCAGGTAGAGCACAGGAGGGACAACTGCTGCACTTTCTTGTGGCATGACACACAGACCACTCTTCTTAATTGCACCAGAAGATTCTGGCAAAACTTTTGCTCTCTGGAATTCTTCTTTGAATTCTGCCTCTATTTTGGACTTGTGCTTTAAAAGTAAAATTCAGCACTGACAGCACACTGCTGGCTGATTTATAGAACAGTTGGTAAAACTTCCCAAACAGGGTTACAGTGCTTAAGATTCAGGGCCAAATTTTGTTCTTACACAACTGCTCATCCTTTCCCCAAACACCCTCGCAAAGGAACTCCAGCAGTGTCCAAAAGTAGCAGTAGGGAGCTGCTCTAGGCTTGCCTCACAGTGGGCTTCACAAAGCAGAAGGGTGGGAAAGAAACCTAACTTGAGATACATTCCCTGAGCCACAGCTCTGAATGGAAACTCTGTCTGAATGCAGGTTTCCAGAATATCTCCCCAGCCTTTAACACACAGGCAGGGGGGAAAGGAATAAAAAACAATATAAGTGATAGAAGAAGAGGAAAAGGAATTCAGTGCAACTGAGACTGAAGGAAACAATTCTTTCAGCCTAATGTTTGGAATGAGCATAAAGAAAGATCTCTTATTTCAATCTATGCCACATGAAGAAAATTAAACAATTTTTAAAAGGCAAGCTTACACAAGCTTATAAAACGCACTCTTAGAATGAGCTACATGAGATAAAAAGCTAAGAAGTCTGAATTTTTGTATTTCAAAGACTATATATTTTCATCCCTATCCCTACTAAGGGCAAGATAAACAGTTACCAAAATGAGAAATGAAAAAAAGCAGCAGCAAAGGATAATGCATAATTCAGAGTCAGAAGTATTGGCCCTTGCCAGCTGGACAGCTACAGTAATCTCTCCAGTGGTTTATTCAAAATTTCCTCAAGTGAAAGACGATGGTTTGTTAAAAATTACACCTTAGGGATGCATATATAATCCCTTTCTGACTTCCATGTCATGTTTCCTCAGTTTACTTCAAGTCAAAATACATTTTTCTCCCTTGCTCCCAGCCCTGTAAGGTCAGCCCTGATAATGAAAATCAAGCTGTCTTTTTTCTGCTATCAACAACAGTCAGATAACAAAATACAGGTTCTGAACTTGGCATGTTTAGTGCTGGTGATGTTGCATAAGCTGAGAGGGGACAGCTTCATTTTCTTTTAGCTGGGCTGACCCTGCAGAGAAAGAACTACGGGAAAATATACCCAAAACCATAACAAACTTCTAGTTTTGATTAGTAGTAAAATACTTGAGCAAACATGACATGACATAGACATCAGAGTGCATCATATAACTGCATGAGTTGCAGCAATACCAAGAGAATGTAAAGAAATGTTAAAATTTGTGTAACCAACCCTTGGAATGCAGTTTATGATCTTTCACATCTTAATTACAGATATTCATACACAGATCAGAGAGAAAATCAGAAAGAAAACCAGGAAAGAGTCCTACACCTTCACCACTGTTTGCTGTTTTTCTCTTCTGTGTAATTTCTAAAGCACACATTTGAAGCTTTATAGCGCATGGCACAAACTTCCTGACAATCAGAATAAAATAACACTCCGCTGCTGGAATTTGCCTGTACCAGGATGTGTAGAAGAGCATCAAGGTTGTTGTGGGTGACCCATAAAACGGCAGCGCACCTGTAATGTTTTAGAGCCTCACAGAAACAACTGTGCAATTAGAGAACTTTCAACAGCAAGCAGGGTTTAAAGTTATCATGTAACAGCATGAAATTACACAGAAATTACAGTTTAGTGATGCTGCTAGTTTGCAGCTGATCAGGAGGCCTGAATCATGCCCTCCAGTGGGGAAAACTGGTGCCATGGCTAATTATAAAACAAAAAATTGGCATTGCCCTGAGGCATTGCTCTGCTGCCTCTCTGCTTCCCAACTGGGAGCAAACAGGACCAGCAATCCATCACCTTTGCTGTATGCTGAGATCCACAGAGCAATCTCAGCTACCACTGAGTACTCAGCAGGGCTGTGCTTGGGTTGCAGTGGCTCTGTTCTACTGGGCTGAAAGTACAAACTCCAAATGTCCTGCCCATGCTCTGGAGCAGGCTGAGAGTGTGGGAAAGGGATTGAAAGAAAATGGAATGGTTTGGCTTGGAAGGGACCTTAAAGGTCATCTAATCCAATCCTCTGCCGCAGGCAGGGACACCTTCCACTATCCAAGCTCCATCCAGCCCGGCCTTGGACACTTCCAGGGATGGGGCAGCCACAGCTTCTCTGGGCACACTGTGGAACTCACAGGGAACAATTCCTTCCCCATATCCCATCTAACCCTGCCCTCTGTGACTTTAGAACCATTGCCCTCTGTCTTGTTCATCTGCTCATGAATAATTCAACACATCTTCCCTCCCATATTCATGTGGTTCCAAAAAATAAATTCTAGCTAA
This sequence comes from Cinclus cinclus, assembly GCF_963662255.1. Lineage (NCBI taxonomy): Eukaryota > Metazoa > Chordata > Aves > Passeriformes > Cinclidae > Cinclus > Cinclus cinclus. The sequence continues at coordinate 103,511,313 of NC_085048.1, read as the reverse complement.
TTTAATGTAAGATAAGAATATGATTTATCTGACAAAATCAATTTCCTTTTCTCTTGAATTTAATAAATCCTCATACAAATCAAAACTGCTCCTCTAAAAAGTCTGAAACTTTAATTCTTCAGAGTATATCCATTCACAAAACATCCACTATACTCGATAGGAATTTGGGTTATGGAGGTGCTCCAGCACAAGGTTTTAAATACAGTGACTGCACAGAATATTCACCAGCACAGGGAAATATTCATCTATGAGGGGTTATTGCAGCTCAGCTACTTTACTCTTCTAAATATAGAGTGTCCAGGATCTGCTGGGGTTAAGTATTGATGTTCTCAGCTTAATTTTAAAATAATTTATACTTATTTTGATTATTTTTATGATAATCTTGGACTTCCTCCAAGAGCTACAAGGCCTTTTTTTTTTAGTAGAAAGATTTACAGGGAATTGTAAGACATACTTAAATGAGGGGCAAATGGAGACCCTGTACCTACAATAAATGGTGGGGAAACCTCTTAAAAACAGTTTGTGGGAATTGTGTATGTGACAAATTAAGACAGTAATAACAATGGAAATTTGCTCTGTATGCTGCAATTCTCAATAAGTTATGAAGAATTGTCTCCTGCTTTCTATGACTGCCAAAAATTTGTATTTTTGACTTTGTTCACAGTCAGAACTGTGAGCACATGACTCACCCATACAAGGTGGCAACCACTTAGGTTTTATTGGTGATGTTTTCCCAAAGCATGCAAACATTCTGGGGGCGAAGACTCCCAGCATATGCTGGCTTCTTGTTTGCTTCTGTTCCCTGAAAAAGGAAAATAACTCTGCCATCTCTTGCTCCAAAGTTCCTTATTCTGCAGGTCTCCTTTCTCCTGACCTGGGCCACCCCTGCTGTGGAAGTTCCCAGCAGGATGCACTGATGCCATCTGACAAGTTTTGTGCTTATCCACAAAACTCGGCGACCTGAAGTGGTGAGGACAGAGTCTTTCCCACAGAGTGCCCCCCAAAAGCCTGGGAAAGGGGGCTCTTCCTGCCTGCCCCTTTCCCAGCACTGCACAGGAACTCCCTCTGCACTCTGAGCCCAGTCAGACTCTCACCTGGTCGAGCTGGGCAGAGTCAATGCCAGGGTTGTTCAATCCAAGCAAACTGATGATCCCTGCAAGTGTTGGAATCTGCATGAGAGAAACACTGTGAATTCACTGCGAGGTCACAGGAAGTCACTATCAGACCCAAAAGGCTCATTAGCAGCTGTTCTGAGGTTGATCTTGTTCCCTTCTCCATCTTTAACACTAGATTCTCTGCCAAGAAACACAAGGAGAGCTTTTTTGACTCTCCACCTTAGCATGACTGAAGGTAAAGCTCTTGTAAACTTTCCTCAAAAAACAAAGAGATACTGATTTTATTACCTGAAATTTCTAATTTTTTTTCCCTCTACAAACTGCGAACCAGAATACTCAGCAACAGCATTCAACAGGAATAACAGCCCTACTATAGCTTCAAATCAAATTCAACTGTTTTATCATATTGCACTATTTAAAAAGCATTGAGCAAATTTTTTTTCATCCTCAACAATTCTCAGTTCTGTTCCCCAGAATGGTTCCTACACTGCTTGTTACACTTTAACACAGGAATTCAGCCTCTGGAATAAAAGTTGCAGCAAGTTCTGCGTGAGAAAACTGAGAACTATAATGTAAGAGCTTTGTAAAACCAACTGTAAAGCTTATAAACACATTATATAAATTTTATACACATGTGATGATATGTGCAACATACTCATACAAAATAAAAAAACCCTTTGAAGTTCACTGGAGGCAGCTTGACTCTGATTTAGCCAAGTTTTACAAAGCCACATTCTCTTGTACAAAATGACTTTTAAAATGGGATTGTGAAGTATGACAGTGGATGTAGAATGACCTGACCCATGCAAAAACATTCCACCCCCAGGTAATTAAATATGCTGATGGACCAGCCTCTCCAGCTCTTGCAGGCCACCATATCCGTGGAAAACGCCTCGGTGGGAAGGGATGCAACTCCTGGGAACAAACAACCAAAAGAAACTGGCAACAAAAAAAATGCTTCCCAGGAACCCCTACAGTGAAGTACCAATTCAGTCACCCTACAGTCATTTAGGCTGGAAAAGACTTATAAGATCATGGAGTAAAACAGCCACTAGCAAGTTTATTGTGAGAATTGCCTAAACGTAGAGAGCACCAGAAGAAACAAGCAGGAACTCAGGAAAACTCATCAGACTCTAGCTATAAGAGGATAGCAGTAACCTTTTTATACTTCAGTGAGGATTTTACTGTCACTTCATTCAGAGTCAGTGAACACTTTCAGGATCCACATTACAGCATTGTCTGCTCAAGTGTTAGCATTGCTTTAAAAGCATAAATGGAAGGGATTTGATGGTTCTCTGCAAGTATCACCATGGTGAAACTCTTGTTGAGGAATCCCACTAACACAGGCAGGGTTGGCACAATGTTTTACCTTGTGCTATCACCAGGAGCCTATCGTTAGGTCAGGATCATATGGAATTGCTGTGAGGAGGTCGGAGTGGCACATCTTGCAATACTAATTCAATGTCCCCCACCAACTGGCACGGAACAGGGCCGGAGCTCAGCAGCAATACAGCAGGAGCTCCTCAGTGCCTGGGACAACAGCACAGAACCAGTCTGAATGCAAATACTGGAGCTGGGGAATGGATTTCTACCCTTTGAATGAGAGTGTCTTCGCTCCAGTGAGTTGCAAGGCATCCAAGTGGGAAAGCTGAACTCCATAAATTGCCCTTCACTAAACCCCTCAATCTAAATTTGGCAGATGATCTGACCTGGTCAATAACCTGACAGCAAATGGTACTTGCTATCTATTTCTAGAAAATATACATCTTTGCAGAGGCTGTTTAGAAGGGAGAGAGCCCATCCATTTCTGTCATGCAGAGAAAATGTTCCAAAATAAAAAGGAGCAATGAGACTTTCCTTCATACTGCCTTGAAATTGTGCTGCTTCACCTTCCTATTTTGATTGCCTATAATTTCATGTTTCTAAGATTTATAAATGTGCTGCAAATGGAGGAAAACTTTGCTACAAACACAGAGCTGTGCAGCACGTTTCTAAACCTGGATCAGCATTGCACTGAATCCCTTAATTCCACTTCCACACATCATCAGTGGCCAAATGCTTCTCAAACCCTCCAGAGGAGTAATCACACAGAGGGCGATTACAGCTCTCAGAGAAAGTTCCTTTTCAACTTTTACAAGTCATAGATTTTAACTAATTCTCCAAGGATGCTGCCAACACTGCTGCACACACCTCTCCCCCTTCAGTCCAGACAGGTTTCCAAAACTCATTTGAAAGGCAACTTTTAGGTCTCTCAAACACACCCCTTTTTCCCAGCTATGTCCCACCCTCATTACATGTGCAAACCGCACTAAAGTCCAAGGGCTCCTCATGTGCAAAAGACTTTGCTGCTCTTTAAGAGCAAATTAAAGAGAAGAGTTGAAGATTTGAAGCCCTGCATTTTTGCAGATGCTCTTTTAAGAGCCTAATGTCCTTATTATGATTCAGTGAGCTTTAAATTATTGTTATTAAAAACAAACAAACAAACAAAAAACCTGTCCATCTCAGAGCAATATATCATTCTTGAAATTAAGAGGAAAAAATACACATTCAGACAAAACAACAAATCCACATATTTTAAACACCCCCTAATTCAACCAGCATCCTGCATCATACACCTAATATGACAGTTCTGAAAACTATGCTCTTTGATTGAGTAGCAGAATTAATTCCCACCTCAAAGCTGCAGGATGGGCCAGTGTATAAATTAAGTACTCTTGACTAAAACCACCTCTATTTTTATACTATTAATTTTTTAAAACTCTAACATTTCAGGATGAGATACCATTTTTCCAGATAAACATTTCCTTAACATGTTCCTTAATCTCTTATTTTTTAGTTATACTGCAACATGTAAAAGATTTCCTGAACCAAAAATCTAATCAAATTTTTATCAGTGTAGCTTCAAGCCACTGAAGTAATTCCTAATAAACACAGTGAAAGAAAAGGCAAAATTTAATCTCACCTGCATTTTACTTTTCCAGCTTTCTATCTGGAAAGGAGAGTAAACCAACAATTGTCACCTCCCCCTCTTCTAAAAAGCCACACATAGCTGTTGGCTTATTTGCCTCTACCACAGCTTGGTATTAAAGTGAAGCTTAAGGGTAGGGGAGTTTTCTATCTTTTATCATCAGGGTTTAATAAGCATGAAAGTTCAGAAGGCAAGAAAAAGATATTTAATTGTTTTCATCCCAGAGGATATTCTGGTGTAAGGCAGCTGCTGATTCCTGAAGATAATACCGTAACTGTACATCTTCATGTGCACATTTCAATCCTTTCCCTGCTTCCCAGCCTAATTAAGAGGCAGGTTGTGTAACTTTTGAAATAAAACATATTGACTTTTGTTTTCCCCATCCCTGTTTTGACATGGAGTGATTTGCCAAGGCAGAAAGTCCAAGTGCAACAGGCACACGTATCACAAACTTCCCCATAATGGGCACGCACTCACCCATTGGATCAACATCTTTCCATTTACTAGCATGACAAAGGACACAATTATTTTGGATATGCCTGAATGCAATTTTCATTAACTTTGCAATGATTTATTAACAAAAGTGTCAGGAATGTAATAAAAGCAGCAGGACTCCTCAAAATGCCAAAATAAAAAAAAAATGGAAAAAAAACCCCACAGCAGAATTTCCAAACATGCCTTGCAGCATCAGGTCAATAAGGTTGCTTGATTCTATCAAAAGCATCACCATGGTGAGTGAACTCTGCAATTAACAAAGAGTAAGCACAAAAAATGCTAATATCTAATTTGAATGTAATTATGCACAGATTACTGTTCACTGGAACAAGAAAAGGGATTTTAATTGTCACCCAAAGTTGCATGCAAGCTCAGGCTTCGAGTTAACTTTTTTTGTTCAACAGAGTTTATGCAACACTAAAACTGGAGAGTTCACAAATTCCTGTGTTCAGTGACTTTGTGAAAGGACTGCACTGACTTTGTACCAAGTGTGTAACTTCCCAAGTCCTTTTGTAACATCCCTCTATGTATGTTGGCAAGGTTAGTTTGTAGTAAGTTTCCCCATCGTTTGCATTTTAATACTATTTGATCTCATTTACATGTTTAAATTTGTTCCCATAATAAAATTCATTAGTATGTTTATCATAACCACATAATGAATATAGCCCTTATGTAAAATAAAAAATTGAAAGTACATTAGAGACATTACAAGCTGTTTGAAATCACTGTGCTTTGCATATTATACCTTATTAATTAAATTATAAATTATTTATTTATGTATGTCTTTAATCAGGGCCAAGCACTAGAACAATATTATATTAGTATAAGAAACACAATACAGCTCCAAGCTAATTCACACATGGACCAGTTTTCCATCTATAGGATTCCTTTTGCCACAGGAAGGCAAATGCCATTCCCTGCTGTGCATCAGGGGACACAAACCAGCTACTTAAAGGGCAGTGAGGGGAAAATGTTTCTTGTGCAAGAGAAAACGTAACTTGTTAAGATAATATCTCCTTTGCATTTCCTCCTTCAGAGCATAATTAAATCAGATATGCAGATGAGAATAAGTCATTATTCAGGCTAATGCCTCATTCACATTATAGAGAGTCACTGATTTTAAAAAATTAATAAATGGGGAAAATATCTTTCAGTGTTTGAAGTGGTTTCTAAAGTTCAGCAGACAAAATTTAGCATTTTATAATCATGGAGAATGTTAGGAAAATACCACCAGAGTGCCAAGACTGTTGTTTGAATTCATACTCTTTTTGACTAAACTGTTAGAAAGAAAAATTAATCCACTGATGTGCAACATTATTACTTTCAGAAAAAATAGTTTTTAAAAAAGAATTAATATTTGGAAGAAAACTATCATGTATTAAAAACAAAAACCACAAGGTTACAGAAAAATGAAATTTGTATGTTTTAAGGTCAGTGGAACCTGTAGAAAGGTATGAAAAAAAGTGAAAGAAATTAAAACAAGATGCCAAGAATAAAATGACAAAATGCATAATTGAGATGGAAGATGGGTACAAAACTGGTTCCTATTCTGATATCGATGACTGGGGTTCAGTTTTGATTTCAATGCCACTGGGAATTCTGAGCAGCTCATGTTGTGCCCTGTGGAAAGGGCTGAAGGATGTGCACCTTTGCATGGGCTCTCTTTGTGTCAGTCTGAATCCTAAAGAGTAGCTGGTACCAGGAGTAAAAAGCCTTAGAAGTGTTTATATTCACAACACTCCCAATGACAAGGGAGATCAGAGCAGCTGCAAATGCTGAAATTTCAAGAAACGGTGAAATTATGAACAAAAATCTGAAGAGTGATCTTTGTTCTGTAGCGGCAAGAAGTGATACTTCATAAAAAGGCGACATTTATTTAAAAAAAAAGTCCCTCAAAGTTACTTTCCTCCACCAACAAGAAGAAGAATATTGCTCTTGTGGCTGATGCTTCATGCTTCTACACGAAAAAGGTGCCCTGACAAGTTTCCAAGTGGCCTCAGGAAAAGCATGGATCCATTCAGTATTCTTTTAGGAGACACTTTTCTGCACAGAACACTATCTTAAGCCATGTTCTGTATCTCCAACATCTCATCAGGAAATAGGCTTTAATGAATAATAGAATCATAGAGGGCTGGAAAAGACCTTTAAGATCAAGCCCAACTGTTAAACCCACACTGCCAAGGCCACACTAACCCACATGCCTGAGCTCCACATCTCTGAGCTTTTAAATCCCTCAGGGATGGAGACTCCACCACTGCCCTGGGCAGCATGTCCAGGACACCAACTCACCACAGGCCACAAAAACCCAACCAATCCAAAACCTCAAAACACTGAGGTTGCCTGGAACGAGGCTGCGGTCATATCACTATGCCCCACAGAGATGAAACACGCCCAGATCCCTGGTAAGCACAAAGGAGCTGTGGAAATCAGTTCCTATTTGAGGGGCCTGGAAGCACTTGGCACTACTAATGGTTGGACTCAGTCTCCAAGGTCCTTTCCAACCCAAATGATCCTATGAGTCTATTATTTGAGCAAAGGATAACTGCCATGAATTTGGATGTCCACGAGCTGCTCTTGGACAGCACCAGGATCTGGCTGATCAGCCGATGCAATCTTCAGCGCCTAAGCCATGGCCAGTTCCAAGATTTCAGCCCTTCCACCAAGTCCAGAACATTTTGAGGCTACCAATTATTCCAGAGGACACAGGGAGAAAAGAGCCAAATTAGTGGGCTGCTGGCTGAGCATCCTGCTCCCTCCCATTCATGGCTCTCCCTGTTTCCCTCTCCCCTTTTTTTCCACATGTAGCTTGTCACAGATTTCTGGTGGGAATAGGGAAAAACCTCTAAGCGCTGGGAAGAAGGAAATATTCAAGAACCTGCTTTAGATCACTGCAACAGAAGCGTAAAATTTACAGCGCAGCTACTTCTGTGACTGGACTGCGGCACTGAGCTCCAAGAAATTACTGGAAACCAGTGCCAAGAGCTTTTCCAGCCCTCTTGGAGAGAATGGTAACTCAGGTACTGAGGAACCAGAGAGGAAACCTTCCTAGTGTCCCTGTGAAGGGCTGAAGGGACACCTCAGCAGCACCTCTGCCCAAGAGACTTCATTAAACACCAGCCTCCATGGATTAAGAGAGTGGCAAATTCAAGGATTTGGACTTATCAGAATAAATGAATTTATCACCTCTTCTCAGTGTTACCAGGAATTCAGAGTTCAACAGACAGTCAATGCAAGAATGAAAGGGCACTTCAAACAGTTGCTGAAATTTGTTGAAAAACTTAAATTGATTAAAATCCTCATTGGTTTGGGGGGGGGGGGGGGTTGGGTTTTTTGGTTTTCCATGTTTCTTTTTTTGTTGGTGTTTTTTTGGTTTTTTTTTAAAGAGGTTGGGGAAAATATTTTGAAGACTATATCATTATAGATCAGGCAACTGGTGCAGTATTTTGGAAAAGTCATCATTTTAAATGACAATTCAAACAAAACCCATAAAGATGTTAGAATTTGGATGGACAGAACAGCAGCAGCTTTTTGCAAGGACCAGGCAGGGTACTGGTGCTTACTTCAAGCTTTATGCTGCAATTTAATTCTGAATTTTTCAAGAACATTTAACAAGAGATTTTTCTTTTCCTACCAGTGAGCATTGACTTCATTTCACAAAGCTTTTTCAGTGTTTTCATTGTCTTTATCTGATACAGGATTTCCCTAAACAAGCCAGTTTAACTCTCTGACCTGCTTTCCTCCCCCTCCTGCTCCATCAGACATTAAAAAATTAATTTTAAAATATGATTCCTCTAGACTTGAGATAAGAGCTTATTAATACCTTAAGCTATGTCAGGATTTAAAAGGAAAAAGATAGATAAGCATTGATAAAATTGCTCTATTTCAATCAGGAAAAACATGGCTCAAGTAAGAAAATCTACTCATTAATTATCCTGGAGATGGTGGAGAAGGGAGGATACATCTGGAAAAATTTATTTTGCATATTTAAAAAAGAATAGAAATATATAATGGACCAAATTTATGACTTTTACTGAAAAATGACTGTGCAAAAAAAAATTTTAGAAGTGATGCATTTCAGGTATTAAAATTAATGGAAAAAAGAGACAACAATAAACCCCAGAACATTTGCTCTAATTACCTTACTTTAACTTAGTCACCAAACAGACTATTCCAGACTATCCTGACCTAAGTATTCTATCAAGAGAAGGGACAGCACAATTTTCTTGCAATATATGTGCAAATAATACAGAATTTTTTTCTACACAGACAAGTCAAAGCCACGGCCAAAGTAAAATAGTGATTTTTCCTTCCCAACCAATTTAAATTCCTTAACAAACAATGTAAATGTATTAGGTATTTCCTGAAAATTTACATCATGGAAGAGATAGTGAAACAACATCTGAAATACTAAATTATTCTAAATCCTGCTTCTCCTCTAACATTAAACATGATCTTTATCCAAAAAATCCCTGTGATGGTACAGGTGATATTAATACACTCCTCCCACCATCCTCAAACAGTTTGATTTTGGGAAGCTCAGGGCACTGATTTCACAAGGCCTTACTGGTATAGCCTATATACAGCAATTCCCAGAGTACTGAAGAGGTGTTTTAGTTCTTTTGGCTGCTGCAGATGACACAAGGAGATACAGAAGATGTGGAAATCCACAGGGATTCAGGGCTTGCCCCTCTGCTACACCTGTTTCAGGTGTGCATTTCTGTGCTAACCACTTACTTCCCAAAGAGAGTGCTTGTGCTGTCAAATTAAAAATCCGGGATACCTGGATGTTTTGTCCAGCAGAAACATGAAGGGAATCATTACTCAATTTCCTGAGATTAAATTCTCAACAGTAAAACTGCATTATAAGCTTCTTTAAAGTGAATTACTGTTCCCTTTAGTTGTAGTTGGCAGGGAGTATTGAGTTCCAGGAGTCCTGGTTTTGTGGGGTTTGCTTGTTCTCTAAGAGTTTAGAAGATTTCAGCTTATGGGGATGAATGTTTTAGGGAAGTTATAAGTGTGATGGCAAACAGGGAGTTTTCACAAAAAACATTCCTCACTTATAACCGTCACAGGAGGTAGTTGTGTCTGCTGTAATAAATCTTTTACGGTACTGAGTAATAAGAATCTATTCAACAGTCCTTAAAGTACTAATTTTAGTGCCATGATCACAAGACTGTTATTACCTTAATAAAATTAATTTGGTTTACAAGTTAAAATAGATCTATGGTTTGAATATTAGAATAACCCAATTTGATTTGGGTAACAATGCAACAACTGCTTGCATAACAATCACAAACCATTTTCTAATGGACTTAAATTATGTGTTTGTAAAGGACATTGGCAGATAATACACTTAATTTTCCTGGGAGCAAACTGGAGATCCTTAAAGAAGGAATGTCTAAACTAAAGCAGATTTAGATATCTCAACATATCTTTAAATTGTGGGTCCAAAACAAAGGCATATTCCAGTTCCTCTCTACTTTTGGTGACGCAGATGAAAAAAAGAACAAAGAATAAAGCCCAACTTTCTCTATCTCCTTTGAAAATAAAGAAAAACAAATATGTCTTAGACGACAAGGATCATTAGCATGTATTTAAGCATTTACATGAGGAAACTGCTATCCAGAAAACTAAAGATAAGCAGCTGGATCTCATCCTATGGCTGTTTAGTTGGATAAGCCCTTTGTGCAAAGTCTGAACAGTTACAGATGTTAATGAGCCCATGTTCATTAAGAAGCATCTTTTCCATGACAGAAGAGAGGGGGCCTGAATGTCAGAGGCAGCTCGTATTATTCTGCACAAACTGCTCTCCAGGGCCAGAAGACTCCACACTAAACTGTGGACAAAGCACTCTGCAGGATCAGAAGGAATATTACTTTCTGATCTTAGAGACCTCGCGCTTGGCTCAGTCTGCAGCAACACATGTTCTGAACATACTGAGCACACTGTCAACGCTTGGAAAATTAGTAATAATTGTGGAAATCTTTGCAGGACTTTTTCCTGTGCCACAGAAGCAAGTTACTGCAATCTGGTCCTTCTAAATTCCTTAAAGAAGAGTTCTTGTGCTTCTGGCAGGCGACCAGTTGGACCCTGATTTTGGCAATGTGTTGGGTCTTGAGTGTTACACATACACACAGCTTGTGAGGATGCATTTCCTGATGAAGTTCCTCTTCTCTCAAACGTCTGAGGGCAGCAGCTAACCTTGGTTTGACTCCACTGATTTCAAGGAAATTGAACTGAAGGGATGAATTTGGAGCAGAGTCAGAGCTGAGTGCCATGGAAGCACCGGGCAATTTATAAGAAACAAACTCTCCTCACATTCCTTGTACCTTCTGCTGTGAGCAGAGGCCAAGCACTGAGAATTCTTAGATTTATTAGTGGAATCAAGATGAACAGGAAATGAGCTGAATTCAAATAATAATATTCAGATAAATAAAAAAGAGTTTACCTATCAGAAACTTTAAATCTAATCATCCTCGTTTTACATTCTGATAAAATAATCTATGGCTGGCTTTGCTTTCACAGGTTTTTAAAACCCAGAGGTGAATTTGCAATAATCACAGAGGCAGGCCCTTACTTTAAAAGATGGTACACCAATGCAAAGTAATAATGTAACACCCGATTCAATAATTGTCTGCATTTAGATAAAATATGGTTCTGTATTTCATCATTAGGTATTTCTGAGCCTAGTGACAAGAGAGAGATAAAGAGCCTCAAGACTCTCCACGACCATAACCAGAAATGAAATTCTCAGGAAAACAAATACAATAAGATGTTCAGTGAAATGAAAATACAGGTCTTTCAGAACAAATATCTGTGTGTGGTTTTTAAGAATCAACATATATATAAGTGCGTGGTGTTTGTTTACATACACACATATAGATTGTTTACACAAGTCTTTAACACATTTGCATGCCATGTGTATTTAATACACATATTTATGGATTTCTACACAGCTGTATGTAATTTTCCCTGTTGTAAGGGTTAATGATGTGGTTGCCTTGAAAATAATAAGTTTTTAATTGAACACCAAACTTAGTGGCTACTCTTAGGCTTGGTTTGTTGTCATCCTCAGTGCACAACGGTTTTGAGAAGCCAACAGAAGCTACTGTAATATTGTCTCTTGTGAAGTCTTTGCTAATCAGTAGTGGATCTAATCAAGAACCTAATAAGTGCATAATGGTACATTTGCTTCCCAAGAGAAACCACTGTTTCTCATCATACCAGAAAATACCCCCTCTCAAGGTGCAACCAGGATCCGTGTACTCACTGCAACAGTCTAATAATTTAATTGCAAGCCCTTAGGCAGGGATAACTTAAATTACAATTAGGAGCTCTAGCATTGCTGCTAACATCTGTGTGATGAACACTGCACTGATTAAAGGCTTTTAGAAGAGAACTCAGCACTTCACACTCCAGAATAAGTCAGTGCAGTAACTTTGAAGTCCTCTATCATACTATTTTAATACTTGTGATGCACTCTGCCTAGTCCTTCCTGTGGGGATTCAAAGGCTCCAGGCTCAGTGTGGTGTCTGCCCTTTGAAGGCCCACAGGGCCGTGCTTACATTAGAAATACCTTTTACACAGGGGTAACACGCACAACACAAAGTCATTCCACAGCACTTGAAGAAATGCACCAAACACAAACACTGCCTCGCCACCACCTCCAAAAATGCAGGGGAGCTTTGGGAGAATGCAGAGCTCACAGAGCAGTGGGAATACAAGGCCTGTCCCCATTCTCTGCACCAAATCCCAATGGGATCCTTCTGTGTGCACCCCATATACAGCACTCAGGACAGAGAAGCACCTGCAGGGGCAGCCTGAGCCTTCCAGGGGAGCTCACTCCAGTTTTACACTCCCATCCATGCAATGGCTCCACATAAGGAAATTTTTGCACAACCCAGTGATTTTCCCATTGGCCTATAGGACTGCAGCATGGGATGTTGTCAGGCAGAGGAATAATAGCATAAAGGGAGCATGGGAGTATGTCCAGGCTGATGTACACAGGCATTCAAGTACCTATGAACGTTGTGACTGTGCAATCACCTCACTGGCACCACACCAGTGACCACAGCAAAGTCTGTTATTTTAGAGCAAGAAGACCCCAAAGACTCAATTTCCAGACTATCACACAGGTACAAAACTCCAAAAGCAATGAAGGTCGCAGCACCAAGAGGGCCATAAATTTATTCCAATCCTGTCTGAAAAGCCATGGTGTCCCAGCACAGTCTCCCACCCCAAAAGCAGTGACTCCTAACGGATGGCAGTAGCACGAGCTACTCATTCCTCATGGCCTATTTTTAGGAAGCCCAGCTTTCCTGTTTGATTCTACCTTGGGAAGCCCTCTCTGCTGGAGAGGGCAGCAGGCCCAGGTATTGCACACATGAAGCAAAAGAACTGCAATACAGAATTTTGATTTTGTGAAACATGCTGCAGAACTCAGCAATGCATAAGGGTGACAGCTACACTGAGCCTGAAGTATGTGAATGAAACAGTTTCCTTTTTCTGACAGGAAATTCCACTGTTCGAGACAACAAAACAGAAAGAGCAGCAGCCCTTAAGATACAGCCCGCACAAAATAAACTTTTTTTTTTTTTTTAAAGAAGAAGAATCTTGGCATATGGTAACAAAAACTATATAATTCTCTTGATCTTTAATCTCTATGCCAATGTCTGTTTTACAGATTATGGCCTCAGCTACTGACAAATCTGCTTAGTGAGTTTTTGGCTGACAAACCTAGCAACACAAATGCTGTCTGAAATACATTCAAAAGGCTAAACATTTTCATAATAGCTACTTTACACAGCTTAGTAGGTTTCCCTTTAGGACACCAATTTGATTTTTTTTAAAGTGACAGTGTTAATTTTTATGATTACACACAGAGCTGAGATTTTTATTTAATACAGTGGGTCTTCTAAAGCTTTTCAAGGGGATCAACCACTTTGCCAACAGACGGGTGTTACAGCAGGGGTGATTATAGTAATTTTTCATGTAATTGGGAGTCACCATTTGGTTGCTATCTTTCACATGCTTGTTGCCTCATCATATAATCCTTCATAATGGGGGTTTGTTGTGTGTCACAAGAATGTGCCAAGCAGCCAGGAAATAATAAACAGAGAAACCCCCTGGCTCATGGGTAGCACGAACATTTTAACATCTGCCCAGCTTCTTTCAATCACAATAAATTCCAGATGATAACAGTGACCCAATATGAAGGCATTTTGTTGTTGTTGTTTTTAGGACAAAATCTTGAACATCACACTTCATTATCTCAGCTACAGTAGCACAATCTGTGAGGACACAACTTGCTGACAAATGGCATTGCCTGATGCGGAAGATCGTCATTCATCAGGAATTAGGAGAGACATCAAGTTCTTGCCCCGAGACGTCTGTGCTCTCTGTGAACTGCCAGAGTTGTCCTATGCAATTATCAGCTGCAGTTGCTTGCATGAAATTATAAATCATTTCACTGGAAATTCTGAAGCCATGCCACCTCTGGTTGTGATCTCACCAGGTCTCCTTCAGCAAAGAATAAACAGGGTCAGTTGACTGCAGCAGGAGCTCTCATCACATTCAGGTTGACACCACAAAATACAGGAGCTCCTGCTTGACATCAAACCCGAGAACTGCACCCTCAAAGTTAGTAGGATCAGTTACCAAGGTAATATCAAGGGATTCTGTAAATTTTTGGTTTTATTTGTAAAGAAAGATCCATCTTCCAGCTTTCCTAAATTAACAACAAAAAGAAAAAAACAGCTTCCCCCCCAAATTACCATTAAAATAAATCCCCCTTTAATATGTTACTACCCGGAAGAGCATCATTTACTACACTGAATTCTTCCTCTGACTTTTAGATTTATGCTTTTATATGTTGCCTCTTCAGTTTCCATAGGCAAAAAGCTGGACAACACCCTGGCTGATAGATGGAAGCCCTTGGGAGCTGTCTCTCCTGAAGGCACAGAATAGCCCATCACCCAGTGCATTTCCCCTTGCCTGCAGCCAAGAATTTCACTTCCTGAATAATTTGGAAGACAGTGCCATTTTCACGGCTATGCTTCAGTGAAGTCTCCTCGTATTCCATCTACCTCTTGTTGACTAAGAAAATGCATACATAGTCCCATTCCAATTCTGCCAAAGCTCTCTGAAATGTGCAAAAGCAAACTGTACTTAAAGGTGTAGAACAAAGTCCCTGGCTGAGGAATAAAGACCTCAGGTGACTGCCCTACTGGCATTCCTGTCTTCTCCGTCCAGCTCAAGAGCAGTCAGCATGTTTTGGCAAGTCTAAGTAGCCTCGTTCTTAGTATTTGTAAATTAATTCCATAACAAAATGTAGCCCATGGTTAGCCTCTTTCATACTTCATAGAGACACATAATACAGCATCAATGTATGTATGGTTTTCATCACACCAAAGAGCAAACTAAATAACAACCCAAAATACAAAAGGCACATTTTACTCCAATAAACTGGCTACTGCTCAAGCAGCAAAAGCTCTTTTATATTCATATAAAGCACTTTCAATTCCAGAATGAGCCTATAAAAATTAAGAAGTTTAAGTTTTACTGAACTTAGTGAGTTCAAACATTAACATCCTAAACTTGACAACATTTATCTGATTTTTATTTCCACTACTACACCAGTTTCAATATTCAGTACGCCAGGAAGTTCTTATCCTATAACAGAAATTGTAGATCCCAGCAGCAAAAAGCATTTGCACTTTCTTACCAGAGCTTGGAAAGGTAGTCTGGGACAACAGGACAAACATATTATCTTGATGTTCCTGCTAACTGATGGGTTGTTATTAACTGTTGAACTGCTTAATTAGGTCTTCTAGTTAACGGGCTGTTATGATTAGAGGGGGCAATGCCTGTTCGTGGTTGAGCTATTGTTTCAACCCATTTGCAAATTCAGAAGAAGCATCACTCAATTCACGCTCGGGAGGATCTCTCGGCAAGCTGAGAGCAGAGCTGCTTTCTCTTCTTCAGGCAAGAAGTGGGTGAATTCCCCAAATCAAATACATCCCCCGAAGGATAACAGATCACCCTGTTTTGGCACCCGGGGCACAGTAGAAATCACTGACTAGGGCTGACGGTACAGTTTCAGTAGTCATTTCACTGCACTTGGACTCCCCTAGCTTTGTTTCCATTTTTCTCTGAGTAAATACTCACTCGGTCCACCTGATTTTAAATGACATTTTCCCTTTGCATCTCAATGGCACAGCACAGTCCTCTTCCTGCTATTTTAGGCTCTTTCTTACTCTTTTTAGAATTCCCTTATACAGAAGCTCCTTTCTACACTTTTCCTATTTACCTTTTCCAGTCACCAGCTGGTGGTTTCATCTCTTTCTAGAAACCACTCAGTCTCCCAATTTAGTCCCACATTCATTCCTTTTCTCCTGGCCAGCTGCCACACCTTCCAGACCCACTTTGTCACACTCCTCTTAAAAGAGATGAAACCTTGACACAATCCTTGCTCAGTTGTTTAGCAAATCCACCCTCTCCAGAAGGGCTGCAAGTTGCCCAAAATTTCAGAAGGTACCAGAAATTGCTTATGGAACCAATCACTGCTTGTTCTCACCCTTTCTTCATACTTCTTGTATTCATCATTTCTCCTAGGTTTTATCCAGCCACACATGAGAGACCATAACTAGACTCGATTTTATAATTAGACAAACAGTGCATAACTACACATTGGGAAAAACTTCCAAGGAATTCCTGCTAAGTGAAGATAACATCAGAGGCTGCTAGTGGGGGAAAATCAGGTCAAGTTACATTCTGCATAACCTTCACAATCCTCTTTATTTTAACACAAAGATAACAATATTTCGAGGCATCTGATTCTTCCCCTCTAACTATGCAGATCTGTTACAAGAAATTTTGCCCCATTTTTATATAAGCACAGGTCAGGACAATCACCATTTGTACTGCAGAGCTAAAATAGTGCTCCCTGGCCCTGGAACACACCATTCTAAAAGCCTCTGAGGGCATATCCCCTCCTTTGTGAGAAAGTGGACTTTTATGTAAAATAGTACTGCTAAGGAGCAAATTTCTCTTATTCACAGGCTATCCAGTAAAAGAAGAGTTCGGTTCCTTTCCACACAGAGTCTTGACCTTTCTTCAGGTGGAAATTATGTACAATATGAGGTAGACATACTTGCTGAAAGACAAAATGACTCTGGGAAATTATTTCAGAGAAAACAGGCTGTAACAATTTTCATTAACTTCAGCTCTTCACCAGAGTTGATCCCACAGCCCAGCATTTTGAAGATCTCAATGAAAATTCTCAGTTGCTGCCATTATTCCACTAACTTCAGTATCAATTGATTTCAATCACCTCACATCCAGGGATTTTTGTCTCCAGTTTCTGGTGTGTTAACAACTGACTATTGAAAATGCTGAAATTAATCTAACAGTAATGGAATCCACAATTCTCACTCCAGTCACCAAAATACCAAAACTACTTTAAATAGCATAGTCCTATATTTACTTGATGACATAAATTCCTGGCTGAGTACAGAGCAAAAACCCTGCATGCTTCAGCTCATGGGAATGGCACACAGTAGAATCCAGACAAATAAGGTTTGCCAGCTTGTTTGGGACACCAGGCTGGTTTCCCTTCCCATTTCACTTGTTGCAGTCAGTCAGCTGTCAGAGACACAGATTTTTCGATTAAAATAAACTCAGACATTAAATCACTAAGAGGTGTCTTGGCATGTTCAAAGCCTGCTTTGGCAACCCAAGAAAGGATACAAAGGACTCAGGATCCATTAGGTCCTGGCCTGGGAAATGTTATTCAATACCAAGATGACACAAGTCTTGCACCTCACTTCCCTGGCCCTTATTTGCTTTATCTATCCCAGTCTTCCTTATATTTTAAGCAATGCTTTCACACTGGTGATTGAAATTAGAGCAAAATCCAGCAGAGAAATCTAAAGAATAAATTTCACCAATTACAAGCACCCTACTACAGGATTGTCTGAAAGTTCTAGAAAAAAACTGTTGCTAATTTTATGCTATTTATGAAGATGAGAGAGCTGGAAAGTTTCAGTTGTCAAGCAGTACATGCAATTTTGCTTCCAAATGGAGCCAGTTTTAAAGCCCTCCCAACAAAGGCAGGAGTTCAGCTGAGTTGTCAGGCACCACCATTAGTGACCACACACAAATTGAAGCCTTTTTCCACATGTGCAGGCCAGCTAGTCATTTTTGTGTGCTGGAAATTAATGCTCTGGCTTCTTGACAGAGAGGATTTCTTTTTAAGGTGCTGGTTGTCTGGAGAAAACTATTTTGCACTGTGCTTGGTTAAACGAAGACTTCAGGAAAGGTTCTAAGAGGGCCTCTGAAGTAATTGTTAAATACCACTATTTCTGCAATAAAATGGATTTGCATAGTAAGCCATGACTGCACATGTTGATCTGCTTCAGCTAAGATACTGCCAAATTACCTGGACAAGGGGATCAAATGCACCCTCAGCAAGTTTGCAGACAACAAGCTGGGTGGGAATGTTGAACTGCAGGAAGAGTGCAAGGCCCTGTAGAGGGATCTGGACAAGATGGATGTATGGACCAAGGACAATTGTATGTGTCCTCAGGGACATGAGTTAGGGGTGCCCTGGCAGTGCTGGGTTGACAGTTAGACTCAGTCTTAAAGGGTTTTTTCCAACCCAAATGATTCTATGAATGTTCAAAGAAAGCAGTGCTACTTTCTTGCTTCCTAGGAATCTGAAAGAAAACCTCCCATAAATACACAGGAGAAAATAATAAAATTACAGCAAACTGCTATATCCTAAGGAACACTTAATTCTGACCCTGCAGGCAATGGTGCTACCTCCTGCAACATCTGTCTGGTTTACTCCACTACCCTCAAGTTTATTTCTAAGAACACATTGTCCCTGTCTGCTCAGGCTACATTGCTTCTGCTTCTTCAGAGCAGGCTTGGTAAAAATCATCCTGCTGCTCCTGCTAAAAAGGCTGCATCTGCCAGACACAGACAGTGCTGACAGCTACACACAGGTCAAGAGTGTGATTCAGTTCCTATAAAGCAAAGAGGAGTCTTGATGTTAACAGGGACTGGATCCAGACCCAGAAGTTCTAATTTTTCCTGCTGGAAGCCTTCCAAAACCTCCCCAATATCTGAGCTCAGGGTAGAAGAATGAAGATAGTCTCAATAACCAAAAGATACAAGTGCACATGCAAATAGCTATGGAAGGGAAGGAAAACAGGGAGGGGAAGAGAATACAGAGAGTCTTTTTTCCCTGTGTATCCTTAATCAGTGTGTCTCCTGCTCTTACCTGGCTGTCAGGCTACAGCATAGCACTGTCCATAGAAATATGTGACCAGTGAGGTAAAACACCTGTTCTATTTCGATGCTGCCCCTGCTGTGTTTTTATTTGTACAGGTATGAATGAGGATCCAAAGGGAAAGGCACTGGTGACTGGGAGCGCTCCCTGCTCAGCACTCCCTGCTCCAGGAACTGTCACCAGCTCTACCCTGGCTACACATTGTGCAGACACTGAAGAGCAGCTGCCAAAGCCACACCATTTTTTTCCCACCCTCTTGCAAAGTGCACCTGCTGCCCAGAGCCCTCGTCCGCTCCTGGCAGAGCTGCTTGTTGCTTTTATTCTCTTATTTCCTCTTGTGCCTGAAGTGTGTGATGCATTCCTGCCACAGCATCAGAAGGAACATTGAATCCTTTTAATTGACGGAGGATGGACATTGCTGCTCAGTGACTTACAGGACTCAGGCCACATTCTGGTTTTCTGCCTGGCTCCAGATTCTGGTGCTGCAGACACCTGAGGCACATGGAGGCATGGAAGGGTCCACCTGGACAATGCTGCAGCACTGCAACCTCGTCTGTGATGGGTGTCTATAGATTGCTGCTACTTTACATCCGTGCTGCTGCTACCTTTGTGGATCTGCTGATCATTGCTCACAAAGCAAGCTTCTATCATGAGCATCCCAAATCTGGATTTTCTCACAAAAGCAAACATCTGAAATCACAACACCTCTGGCCATCTGTAATTGCTGCAAAGTTCAAACCCATCCCTCCTCATCATGTAACAAAGGAAAATGACACAAAACCATCAAAAAATCACACTTAGGCAATGCTGATGGGCAGCAGCACGAAATCAAGTTGAACTTGAGAACCACAGGCCTTGTTTGTCCTTTCCTCCAGTGATCTTGTCTGTGCTGACAGGGATCCATCATGTTCCCAGTACCACTTGAACTCGTGGGTGTCTGTCTGCAAGTGCATAATACAAAGCCCTGCAAAGCGCCTTGAAGGTGGCACTCAGAGATCCAGTGGGCCTGCAGGGAGCAAGCTGCTCACTCTGGGGAGCATAAGTCTTTTCATGACAGCCACTGTTTTTTCTTTTCTTGAAGTAAAAATTATAAAATAATATTTTAAAAAATCAATGGCACAACTGCACCATCGCTGGTGCTAAAAGGATCAAGCCCCTCTGGTGATTTCAGATGTTGCTCATTTACTCATAAATTAATCCTCCTTCCCCTCTTATTCAGAGCCACTTAACGCCAACCAACAATTATGCCATCTGATCACTAAAAATAAAATAACTTTTCTTCTTTGTCTCTGAATGTATTCCTTCAGGATCCTTTTTGTTTGTTTGTTTGTTTGTTTTGTTTTTTTGCTGCTCAGTGAGCCAGAGAGACGGATATTACGAGTCCTGGGTGTTTAACAAACAACATGACATGCCACACTCTTGAAGAATGCAAGTGCAGGTCTTCAGCTTTCACAACAACGGATCTCATTTTGGGAGGAAAAATAAAAGACACAATTTTAATTTGTTTAATCTTTTGGTTAAGTAAGAAATGTGGTCACAGTCACCATAACAGCACTGAAATACAAGCCATGCTCTGTCCAGAGAATGAATACCGTTATGGTTTATGAGCAGCATTGAAAAGATAAACACATAAAAAATAAAACACTTGTGAAAGATCAGAATAAACGTTGTGTTACTCTTGGTACATATGTAACAATTAGGAGCTAGGTCTTGCAACCTTTATTCCCAACAATATAAATAGGATTACAGAGTAATCCTCAGAGGGTTTCAGGATCAGACAACAGTATTCTGCTGTGTTTTCATATAACAACATATTTCAACACATCTTTCAACATCTTTAGCCAGAAAGTAAATTGGTTGCGTAGCAATTCTGCACAAAGGTAAAACAGAAAAGGCTCTCGTCCCTCTCTGCACAGAAAGGCACCTTAATACTTAATGTGATTAATTGAGGGGAGATTAATGACTGAGTCAACAATCATTCCCATCCGCAGTGTTTGCATAGGAGTGTGCGGGTATGCTTGTAGGAGTACACTTGTGTGCAAAAATCAAACACAAAACCTGATCACATGTTCACAGCTGGAAACTGTGTTCGCCTTTATTCAGTAAGGTATAAGGCACTATCATTTAGCTCTCCCACAGCAGGAGGAAAAATGGTGCCACAGAAGAGAACTATCACATCAGACACACTCCAGGGGTCTCTTTTACCTACATTGTTCCTCTCCCAAATGTAGCTCTTTAAATTTTAAATAGAAAAAGAAGACACAGAAACATTGTGCGGTACAAGAATGTCACGGGGAAAAAAACGTGGAAAACATTCCTCATTAAGCAAGGTAAATACCCTAAAGTTCAGGCGTAGCTTTGATGGTGCAGTGTGTGCCTTTAAGACTTAAAGAAACACCCACATCAAAGTGTTGTCTTAAGATGGTGGGGCTTTAGTTCAAACATAGCCAAGTTGTACAATAGCTGATGTGGTGAATGTCTACACTATTTTTATAGTGAATAAAACATGGCAAAAATACAGGCTGGACAGCACATTTACCATTTGTTTTTTTTTTCTTTTCTTCTTTTTTTTTTTTATTCAGATACAGTAATGTGTATGTTTATATATTTACAGCAAGCTACACCCAAAACATCATCTCAACATTACACATCTTTCTTGTGTTTTAAATACTGCCCTAAATATTTTTATTCTCAATATATTTTTCAAGGTAGAAAGTACATTCTGAGAATTCAGATTGATACCACTAAGGAAGAGTTTTCCTCTAGAAGATTCTCACTGTATTTCTCTCTCATCTTGTTGATTTGTGTTTCCTAATTTTCTCAATACAGCTTTCACCATGCTTTATTAATTATATTAATTCCAGTGTGTACAAATAACAAATATTCTTCCCTTCCTGCCCCACCTGAGCCTGTGCCCAGCGTGTGAGGAATGGGGGAGCCCCACTGCATCCCACTGGGATGCAGTTCCCACTGGGATCCCACAGTTCCCCCATCCCCTGCCCCATTGCAGAACAAGCCATGGGAAAATCTACAGAGCCAAGGAAGATGCTTTGGGAAGCAAGTGAGACCTCATCCAGTGGGAGAATAAATAGATATTTCCACATATGATCCAGGCAAATAAACCCTTGGAATATATTTTAGCCAAATAAACCCTTGGAATATATTTTAATCTTTTCGTTTTCTCCGTTTCAAGTATTAACCCAATTCAGTGAGGATTGGCTTTTGGAAAACAACGGCTGCCTGTGGAAATCCCACCTATGGAATACTTGAGTATTAGTTTTAATACCTTCTCTAGGAGATGTCTTGGATCTTAATGATAATGCCCTCAGCAACGATTGCTTATTTTTTGTATTTATCACTTCTAGCGGAAATTGAAATAGAGCAGAAGCAAAACAAAATGTTGTTCATGTTGGCTAATACACTTGTTAAATATCAATACAAGCCACTTAAATGATCAACTGGGTAGTTAAAAATAGAGATGAAAAAATGTAAAATTACTGTTTATCTAAGAGGGCTAAAAAAAGTTCACAAGAGAAATATTGTAAGAGTGCAAACATGAACTGTCAGACTTACCTTCTCTGGTATCAAATTCTGAATAAAAATACATCCATTAAACAAAGGTTTAAAGATAAATTATTTAAAAATACATCAATAAAACATTAAGCAACACTGCTTTCTAAAGAAATACAAGGCCAAGCAGTCATATCTTCCTTAGCCATGATGAAATCATGGAAGGGAAAAAAAGACATAAACCACTTCATGTAGCTCAGTGATGTATTATTTGATAGGAAACACTTCCCTTCGAGTGTCCATTAACTGATGCTTACACTGTAACTCACAGTATATGACATCCATATGAATCTCAAATGAATTCACTCCTATCACTGCTGGTTAAATGAATACTGTGTGGATTGGGGCTCTTTTTTGAGCAGATGCAATCTGTTCATGTATGATGAGCTCTATCTGAATCGAAGGGCTTGCAGTGAGCTGGGTACAAGGAAGATGCACAAACGAGTGTGAGAGGTTTAATCTGGTGGCACACGGAGATCAGGAACCCAGTGCACGTTCTGAGGAATGGGAGGGGAAAAGCAACTGCACAACATGGCAAAAATCAGATCCTAGTATTAAAACCATGGTATTAAAGAACAACAGGAATGCACACAGACAGAATAAGAACTGCTATTGTGTATTGACAGAAGAGAAACAATGCACCAGAGTGTGAGAGAAAGATGCTGTTGGGAAAAAAAATTGGAACAGAAGGGAAGTGAAGAGCCTTATGGTGTGTAAAGATTAGGTGGTGATTGAGGACATGTTAGAAAAACAACCTGTGAGGAAGACTAATTGTGACCAAAGAGAAAATAACAAAAAAAAACCTGAAAAAAATTGGCAGAAACAGATACAACCTCCCACTTCAGAGAGAACAGCATAGGGCCAGTCTAGCATCCCAGGACAAGGATTTCTTGGAAAACAGCCCACAAAAAGACACAGGGAACAGAAATCAAACAGGTCTGCCACAGCAGAAGAACCGCCTTTCTTTCATAAATAGCCAAACAGAAGTAAGGGCTTAGTCCCACAAAAAACCCCTACTTTAGATTCAGAGAGCCTGCCAATGGAGCTAATCCTGTAAGCAGCCATGATCCAACTCTATAAAGTATCCTCAGAACTGCTGCTGCCACCACTTGTAGCTTCTGTTGCTTGTTCTTCACAGCCTTTCTAAGACAGATTGTCTAGGGCTTTGAAGAGTTTACTCAACAGGGAGATAAGCAAAGAAGGAAAAGATGTTGAAAGTTCCACTACTGCTGTGGCTCAGAAGTAGGACTGGTTTACTTAAGCTGCCTGCCAGAACCAGTACTGCACTTTTTAATGAACATATCATTTATTTCCCATGAATGCTGGCTGACATGGAAACAGAGGAGGGAACCCAAACAGGCTGAACCAACTCCTTCCCCATCAATGCAAGCACACAAAAGACTGAGCTAAGAAACATGAGAATGCAGTTGTCAGCAGAGAAGGCTTTGTACTGTTGGGTCCTGTCTGGGCCATGAATGATTCCAGTTCTACACCAATCTGCATTGATCAGAATAAAAATATTTACAGCAAAGGGCAAAAGAAATAATATACGTACAAGAGTGGTACTCCCTCTTTCCACATTTTCAGGAAAAAAAGGGACACAGACATAGTATCTTTCCCACATGCCTCCAGAAAACCACATTTTGTGCCAACATTTTTAACAATTGTTTTCTGTCTTTCTTTTCTGATGCTTACCACCTTTCTTTTCTGATGCTTTCCACCTTTCTTTTCTGATGCTTTCCGCCTTTCTTTTTTGATGTTTTCCAACCTTTCTATTAAGATAGCCTCTTTTCACAGAGCCACATGCAAATCCTCCCTGAAGACAAATCTCCTTGCCAGAACAATACTCAGAGGTTCTGAAATTGCCATAAAACAAAGCCTATTCTTAAATAAACACTGTTTGATACCAAGTCAAACAACTGAAGACCTGGAGCAGCTTGCCTGGACATCGCTGGCTCCCAGGTGGAACACAGCTCCAACAAGTTTTAGGTTTGAAGATGGCAGTGCTGAATCATTCTCATATTCTGAGATAAAATTCCCATGGAGTTAGGGGAAGAGTTCTACATGAGGTTGTTAAGGCTGGGACACTGCAGCTACATGTGCACTATTAAGTATCACAGCCTTCCCCAAATCCCTGGGGTGCAACAGCCAATGCCCAGAACCCCCAAACACATTTTAAGGCACATACTTGATCCCTGTGTGGTCTCAAGACCTAACATCTATGAGTCACACACACACACACACACACACACACACAGACACAGACACACACACACAGAGTTGCACCTCTGTGCTCAGTTCCACATGCTTTGTGGCCACTTCCAACTGCTCTGCACAGAGAGCCAAAGCCTGGGATGTGGGGCCAACAGGATGCAGCCAAAGCATGGGATGTAGGGCCAACACTCAAAAGCCTGCTCCTGATCCCCTCCAAAACCCTGCATTGGAGACACCCAGCTTGGGCTGCCAACCTTTTTGTACAATTTATTTAAAACTGTCTCATACCATATTTTAAAAATACACAAAATCATTGAAAACCAGAAATCTAGCAGGAGGAAGGGGAAAAAAAGATCATAAGTGTTCAATAGTTAATGTTACATTCAACAGTAATTACTTAACACATACAAAGCTCAATTGCTTAACCTACAATTCTCCCACTTTGTGTAGGCTCCTTTGCTTCTACTTTAAATAAAAGAAATTCTTTTCATTTTGTCAAGAAAACTTTTCTCTACCTCACTACTGCATGACAAGGGAACAGATGGCAATTTAAGGGGAGAATTTATGAGAGCCACAATCTTAATGTTGCATAAAGAAAAGAAAAAGACTCGCATCAAAACCACTGACAAATGTACTTGCTAATATTAATGCACTCCCCATTCATCCAATATGCTTCCTAATTGCTTTTCTGTACATAATAATGTGGCACCTGCTGCTCAACATTGCAAGCGCATCAGGATTTCTCCAAAGTCAAACAGCTCTGCAACTGGCCCTCTCCCAGTGATAAATGTAGAGCACTGTATCACGCACAGTTCCTGTCAGTGGCATAATTAAAATTTTATACTTACAGAAAAAGATAGTAAACAATCAGTTCTTAAATGGATTCACAAGAGGAACTCTTGTTACAGCCAACTTTATAATTAGTATGCATCATGTAATGCTAATATATCCATGACAAGAAAATAGGAAAAATGTAGGAACTCAGTTGCTCTCTTTAATGCAATGTTAAACTACACACCAAAAAATGAAAGCAATCAGCCTATTGTTATTTCAGTCTTCTATTTCTGCTCTTCATTTTCCATTGAAAATAGCTCGGCACATTTTGCACTGGAATGACGGTCGCTCCCTAGTGCCACATCTCTGGAATTTTCAAACAGCCACTAGGATAGGTTTCAGCTTTATGATGTTTATTCATTTTAATTTTACATTAACCAAAAAAGATAATTTATTTTGAACAGAGATTGGGCCAAAACGCACCATATTTATTAGTTGATAAATCTCCCACTGACAAAGAAATCCCAAACATTTCAATATATTTTTCTACTGAGGTGGTTGTGCATCATCCGAAATGTGACAGGCGATAGGCAAAAAAAAAAAAAGCCTTCCCATCAAATGTCCTAAATTAACTCCCGAGCCTGACAATATTAAGCACAGAGATGCCATATGCTTTCTGTTTCTTAGTGAAACTATTCTATATCTATCTGCTACTGAATACACACATGGATTTGCATAATGCATAGATACTCTGTACATGGCAGATTATAATCTGAATATTTATTATAACATTTCAGCCTGCAGATAGATGCAACTTACAGATATTTTTGCTTACAAATGTGGTGTTTACACTCATGCCTGCTCATTCAAACATACGCACACACTTCTGATTAGTTTTCTAATTGTTTTTAAATTATTTGAGAGAATAATTTTAGAAATATAGCTATGCAAGAGCCTGCTCTGCCCCAAAAATCCATACACTCTACATGTGCAAGCCTTCAATATTGTAGTGTTTCAAAGTCTAAAGTAATGTGCATTCCCATGCATGTATTTTTAACTAAATCAGTGGTTTTCATTTTTAAATGCAAGCTGTGTACTACATTTAAGAAACTTCTTTTATTCAGGGCTTATACCACTTTGATTTGTAGCATTTTAATTATCTTCTGAAGAACTGGGTGGAAAAATATTTTTATAGCCTATTCTAATACACATTTTCAAATGCTATTATTTATGATATTACCAGCCAAATCAGAAGCATGGCTTTGCAAAAAAAAAAAAACTTTCATCATTTTTAAATATAAATAATATGCAAAAAATAATTTTGAGGAGAAATATTTTGTGGAGTAAAATAGAAATATTTTCTTTTCACCAATCTCAGTGAAGTATAATGCATGCTTGGAATATGTGTTGGCAGGGAGACAATTCCAAATGCCCCCGATTCACGAAGACATCCTGGTAGCCTGCTTAGAATATAATAGTTCAGATCTAAATCTTCTTTATCTTCACTGGATGTGATGATGTGCCTGCCAAAAATTAAAATACCCTTCCAAATCAGTGCTGCTGTGTTCCAGAGGGGTGAAGGTTCCTGAGCTGGGAGGCAGCAAAAAGGTCTGAGGCACACTTGCATTTACTCAGTTCTCTTTTCTCTGGGCTTTTCAAATAAGAATGGTGCAAGATTATCTCCATTTATAGCTTCAACATTTTTATTGAGAGTGCTATTTCTTCAAAAGAATATTGCAGAACATCTTTTTAAAATGTTCAAGAATCTGAAAACATGAATAGCAATGAATCTATTTCTATATAAACATCCTCAGTGTCCGCCTAACTGGAGCTATCAAAAGCTTCATTCTTACAAGCAAGTGAAAAATTCTCAAGGCAGGCTCCTATCACTCAGTTACAGAAATGGCCCCATTTCAAGGGTCAGAATTGCAGTGTCAAAACAAGAAAAAGCAAATATTTATTTTTATTCCATTTTAATGTAAATTCCCATGAACAAGATGGTCACAGGGCATAAAGAAAATCTGGAGGCGACCCCAGAATGTTTTCTGAAGATGAACAGAACAACTGCTGGATTAAAACTGCTTGGAAAAATTTAGCCTTTCGGGTTTAGTAATGGGAAAGAAAACAAACAAACAAAAAAAACAAAAAAAACCCCCACAACAACAACAACAACAACAACAACAACAACAACCCAAACAAACAAAAAAAACAAACAACAAACTAAAAACCAAAAAACCAAAACCAGCAAATCACAAGTCAAAGAACTCAAGGCCAAAAGGTAACTTGTGAGTGGGAATATATTGCTAAATTATTAATTGGTTTCCAGCACCCATCAGTGCCAACTCCTCCACACCGTAAAGTTTTCTTTATGGGTTATGATAAGAGATGGTGTTAGTACAGGATTGAGTAGAGAATTTAAAACCTCTGTTTCATCAGTTTGTCTGGGATGGAAGAGTCACTCCTGTAATTGCCATTCCTAAAACAACACCAGGAACAGCAACAAATAGGTGGAATAAGAGATGTTTGTACAAGTGGTTGGAGTGGGGCAAAATCATTCCTGGTGAAACTTCACAGCAACAAGTGAACTCCATTAAGAGTCATTTGGATCAGTAAATATAAAGAGATGATCCCTTGTCACTGTCCTACTAATCCTGCTCCCACTGCTGCAAAAACTCAAACTCCCACTGTTTTTAATGATGCAGAATTTGGACTTCTCAAAAATCTCTTTAAACCTGTGCAATATTCTCAGCAATATAGACAGGGGGGAAAAAAAATTAAAAAAGGCCGTTTACTCTTCACTACTGACAAACGCTTTTCCATGTGAACTGGACCAGGCAGGGAACAGCATTCCTGTATAACGGGGAGTGGCACTGAAAATTGGTTATTTCCCCCCACTGCTTCACCAGATCCCTCTCAGTAGGAAACATTATACTTTAATGCAGATTTCCTGGATTTCCAGCAAAATCCCTTGTCAGCTCCCCATACAGCACATGCAGGAGTCAGACAGCTCTAGCAATTCTATTAAGAACCATTTTAGCTTAACCCAACTTCCATAACCTACCTAATATAACACAAATATTAACACATTATAGTTACTTCATCTAATTAGCTTTTCATTGTTTTAACCCAAGTGCAATCTCACACTGTGTTCTCCAGTTCTTTAATACTGGATGTACTCAGCACAATATGATAAATGAAAACGTGTACCAAGCTCATTAAAACATAGTTAAAAATCTGTCTTAGCAGAAGCCAAACTGAACCCCTCCATCTCTGGCAAAGACCAGTTTTTAATTCTGCTATGACTTCATGTCACTACAAACTTCTTCATATGGAAAAAGCTTCCAGCTTGTACTAACTGTGGCAGCCTGCCTGCTCAGGGGACAAGCTGGTGGCAGTGCAGCATCCCAGATCTCCTCTGAAGGAAATTCCAATTCCGTGTCTTATCCTTGATTTTTGAAACATTCCAGGATAGGCTAGGCTCAGACTGCAGCAAATAATGTTTGTTCTTTCCCAACAAGACCTCTCCTAACAAACACATTGGTGGAAACTTCTGAGAATCAGCTGTGTGCATCCCAAAATTTGCAATTTTTCCTGGGATGTGGCTGAGCTGGGGGTCAGTTCTTCACCCAGCACGGGTTTACAGATGCAGCTTTACATGGGAAACACCCAGCTGCTGTCCCTCTGCAAAATATCCCATGGAGCTACATTTTCTTGTTGGAATCTGTTTACTATCAAGAAATTTTATTTTTTTTCTTTAAAAACTGAATTTAAAAAAGAGAAATTTTAGCCATCCTGGTTACACAGAGAAACTGAAAGTATGTCTTAAGTATATATTTCAGAAGGTTAAAATAAAAAAGGGAAAAAACCCAAAACCACTAAATGTATTAATTAAAAAAAAAAAATCAGGTGATTTGCAGCCCTATCTCATGATTTTTTAATGCTTGGGTTCCCAACAATGCAAATGCTACCATGAATAATAACATTTTAAAGCAACAACAGTGAGGCCTGTGAAGAATAGGAAATCCAGATTTTTTTGTCAGAAAGGCAGGAATGTGGAACACACTGTCACAACTTATTAGAAAAGTCACAAATCTTGCCACTTTCAGGGCAATATAAGACCCATCAGTTCACAGTAGGTTCAAAAACCTCCAGGATATGGGTAACAACAGAGAAAGAGAAATATTTTTAAAATTAAATAAATAAGGGGGGGGGGGGGGGTGAAACAAAATAAAATAGCTCAACTGTGTGACTATGTAGTCATTCTAGAAAAATAAAAATAAACTCTTGTAACTTATTTCACAGAGAGGAAGTATAAAAACATGAAACATTTGTTTTCTGGTTTTTAAAATTATGTTTCCTTACAAATATCTTCCCATGTTAGAGAGCATTTCAAGCATCTCCATTTCGTTTTTGCATACAAAGACAATGAAGCTACAATGTAAATGTTAAGCATTTACCTAAAGCATTACTAAAAATGATTATTCCTCCCAAATAGCTCACTCCTAGTGAACCTTTACTTCCAGTAGCTTTCAGAAGAAGAGTTTTCTGCTCATCTTCCTCTCAGATCCGTTATCTTATAACCCCAACACAGGGTAAATGAAGGTTGGAATATACTTCATAAATCCATTAAAATTACGGCATTAACCAATTATATTTTAGCAGACCAAGAGGAAATAAAGAGGCAAGCAAAACCTCAACTTGGAAAGACTTTCCCCCCCCCCACATCAGTCACAAAGCCTTGAAAAATTCTAGAACTGCATCTTTCAAACTGGTTCCAAATACGTTATAAAATTATTGTAACATGTGAGAAAGACAGTTATTTAATGCAGAGCCTTTCATGTCAAACACTGTTCCTTGTCCAAACAAGCAGGTCCTCCTTTAGATATCATACTGACAAAATTACTATATGATATTTCTCAATTTTATATGGACAAGGATTCAGGAAAAATGGTTTTTGTATTATTGTTATTAAATCTGTGTTAAATGTATTATGTGCTATATGCCATTTCCCACCAATTCTGCCATTAACTACATACCAGCTGGTGCTCACTGCATTAAACTCTAATATAATAAGCTCAGATATTGCTCACAATTCCAGACTTCAGCTGAAAACATCCTCCAAATATAAAAATAAGTCTGATTTTTCACCTAGCAAGAAAGTAAACACGTCTTAATTTGAAATTGTCAGGGGTTTGAAAAATATATAAACATACTCATCTATAAAAGCAACAAAGAAAAATCACAGTTGAAACAACATCAAATTTCATGTTTGTCACATGCATCACCACAAGAAATAATTTAAATATGGTTGTGCCTTTCTGACTTGTGTTACAAGTTCAAAACCCTAAAGAAAGGGCTACACCTGGTTTTTGGTTTTCTATACAGCTTCTGTGTCTTGTAATTTTTACATCATTTTAGGATGTGATGCTATTACTGGATGCAATGCAAGACTTTAATGTTAATTACTCCTCTCAGCTGCTTCTCCAAAGGAAACGAATGCTACAAGTACAGAGTCTACAACACAGCCAGGACAGTAATTCTGGAGTGTTCCTGGACACCACAGCCCCCACTCAGGACACAGGTTAGAGACAAATGGAGGTTCCCAGCACATCAAGGGAGCTCCCATCAATCCTGCCTGCAAACCTGGGTGTAGAAGCCTAGGAACAGCAGACCCACAGGTGGCAGCCCTGGCACGGTGATACTTGTGAATGGCACAGCAAACCTTCTTCCTAAAGGACAATTCCTAATACCCTAAAGTGACAACATTCAGCATTCATCACTCTCTGATATCATTCTCCCTCTCAATCTTCCAGTCCTTTTCTTGGGATCCAAAATCACCAAGAGGGACCACAGACAAATGAGCATCACCCAGCATGGAGCTCTCCTTGAGGCCCTGACAGAGCAATGGGCTTACACATGAAATATTCTAATTGCAGACACAGGTTCTTATTTAAAGTTTTCTTCACCTTGGGAGAATCATTACAAAACAGATTACATGTGAAGCAATGTGTCTTGCCAAGATCCAGCCCCACAAGGCCCTGTGGATTTTGGGAAACCACTGCTGTTACAGAGAGCATGACTGCTGGTGGGAAGCAGCATTTGTCCCTGAGAGAAGAGTTTATGAGAGCAGGAAAAGTTATAGTGCATTTAGGGTGGGAAATAAATTTTTGATTACTCTAAAATGATACATCTGTGCATAAGTATAGACACATGCATACAGTGAAGTGTGAGTCTGCAAAATAAACAGCAGCATTTCCCTCAGGATGGAAACCCAAATTTCCATTGTCCTCAGTCTTAACACATGAAGTATTGGGTTAAACATTTTTAAAGCAGCTACTGATTTTGAATCGCTCAGACTTTAGAGACACAATGGGAAATGCTATTAATGCACTAGATTTTTGAGGAGGGGTCAGGACTTTCAGGGAAATGGCACCTTTTGAGAGCCTCCCAAACCTGAAGGCATTGAACCCATTTGCCATTTTTTCAGTTCCACAGGCTCAGGTTACTCTGATGGTTTCCAGCACATCTGGGCCTACCTTACTGAATCCCAGTGCACTTAAACTCCTAACACAAATCTCAAGCATTCGACTTCTTGCTTCTTATCCATCATTATGAACATGGTTAGACTTTCTCTAAATCCTTCCAGCAGCTTCTCTGGCATCATTACCCCAAATTAAGGCATTTTGCCCTTTTTTGATGGAACTCTGCCTCTCCCCCATCCATCTACTCCCATTTCTGTGCACCACTGCCATGAATGGAGCTTTGAGAGTTTTGACAACTCCCAGACTGCAAGGCCACAATCTCCTCTCTCTCAAACCCCTCCTTGAAATTCCTCTCTTCTGCAATGTTTATAAATAAGCACAGAATTCTTTACCAGATGGGTGGAACCTGGCCTTTACTTCACAGACATATACAAAATATTTCTTTAAAATGCAATGTGCATAAAAATACAATGGAAGGAAGATCCATAAGGAGAAAGGATGTTTTAAGGATGGGGAAAACATCATAAGGATGTTTTATTTAACTAGCTGATAAGAGTCTGAAGAAATGGACATGTTCATTTCTTGGTATATCATCTCATTTGGTAAATAAGATTACCTAATCCTTCCATCTCTCACATCCAGAGGGAAACTACAGCAACCATCCTCCTGGAAAAATGTACATTTTACTGCACCTTTCTCCTAAACTAATGAGCTCCCAGTTATGCTTGTGCCACAGAAAGAATCTAGAGCAGGAAACAGCTCTTCACACACAAGAGATCCAACCTCCACTTTGGTTTAAAAATCTGGGTGAGCCTGAAGTAATTCACGGGAAAAAATATGACAGGAGTCTGGATGGTGGGTAAGCATTCGATGAAGAGAGGGATACAGACATATGAGCACATATTAAAAATATACACCTGCATATTAGCCCTGTCCATGCATAGGTGCTCAGCTCATTACCTACAGTGACATGTGGGAATATTACAATAATGCTGATGATGAAAGGAGGTATATTATGCTGTGGGGAGAGGACTATACGCATGTTTTATTTGCTTGAGTTACAGCGAGTTGTGACTGCCTGTGACATTTGGCCATACTGCAGCCTCCAATAAACATAAAACAAAGTCTTTAAAATACATTTTTTCCATCCATTCCATAGGGCTGAAATGTGTTCTAATGCTTCTGAAGGGTTTTAATAAATATGAGCATGTATAAAATGCTGCTGGTGACTCAATTGCTAAATCACTTGTAACAGCTGTAGTGCTGTGATCTCTTCTGAAATGAATTATGTCATGGTGATTAACTAAGAAAAGTGTGTTTCTCATATGATATTGTATGATGCATTATAGATTAAATGGGGGCATGGTGAGTACTTATTCTACAGCCTGCATTTAGTGCAGGTGGACACACCATAGAGAAGATAACCAGGTGTCATTTCTATGACACCACAGGCACAGGTGGGGGAAGGACACACAGACACTTTTTTGATTCCTCTGCAAAATTTTCTCATTTCATCAGTCACCATTTCCTCTTCCTAGGACTGATCAAGGCTTTAAGAAAACAGAGTTTTAGTCTCTCAATTTCATCTAGTGCATTATCATTGTAACATTAATCTTTCTGGAATGGATTTCATTTTATCTGCTTGCATTTCATGGTTATGTAAAAGTATAAAAGAATGCATTTTTATTTTCCAAGGGAACATTAGCACCTAACATTAGTAAGGATAGAAGTAAAGCTCTTGTTCTAAATAAATTTAACAGACATGCTGCCATCAGAGGGAGGGCCATATTATTTTTGCATTAACTTGATTTTTTCCTAAAAAATGTTCTATGCCAATAGCATAAAGAGCTGCTGATTCAGGAAAGGACACTTTCTACCTAAAGAAAGTACAATTTATTTTTATTATTAGAAGTAGCAGTGAGAAATTTCCCTCAAAACAATGTGCCATAATTTATATACATTTTTAGGGCAGTATTTTAGATAGGGCACTGACAAGGTACAACTGAATATAACATAGAAATCATTGAAACACAACAGGAGCCTTTTCAAGGGTTAAAAAATTAAAACACACGAGTAGTAATTAAAAGGACAGTGGAAGAAAAACCTTCCACTAAATATGTTACTGTTGGGGTTCCCTTGACTGTGTTCAGGTCAAACGCTAAGGACCACAAACAACATAAACCAATCTTTTCAACATTACAAAGCCAGTTTCAAATAGTTCATTAAACTTTCCAACCACTGGCAAAAAACTTTTATCAACTTTATGTGTTAAAAATGAGGCTTTTTGTGGCAGGCCTCTGCAGATCAGTATAAATTCAATCCAATTTAAAGCCCAGTAACGATGTGGGCAGTCTCAGACTATTACTTTCAATGGGATGGAGTCCCTAAGGATGACATAGACTTAGTCCCATTGAAAGTAATGGGGTAAGCAATCACATGTCATTACTTTCAAGGAGACGCAGTCTATACTATCCATAATAACATGGTAATATAAATCTGGACTGAGTCATCAGCATGAAGAATGAAAATGTAAAAGAATGGCAAAGCAGCAAACGTGCACCCTGAGACAAAAAACAGCCCCTTGGTTTCTCTGCATCCATAACTCATCAGTGGGGAAAGTTTATTACAGGAGAGGCACAGAACAGCCTAAAAAGACACACAAATGCAAAGTGAGACATGAAAACTAAGAGGAGGCTTCAGCAACTGAGAGTTCTGTTAGTCTCCACTGCCCTTCCTCTTTTTTTTTTTTAGCAATTGTTCTGGTCCTTTAAGTCCTCCATTTAATTTTTTTTTATGTTTCTTAAATCCAGCAGTATGAAAAATATTTGTTCATGGAGACTGCCTTCCCATAAAGCCATTTATTTTTCTTTTTTTTCCTCAGTGTACAACACAGACAGCTACAAATAGCCTCTGCAATCTTCCCCTCTACAAATCAAAGACATTAATAATATATTAAAAGGCTAGATAGTTCTGAGCAGGTGGACAGGTGGTGATTGATCCATTACTGTGCAAATACCTTGGTAATGGCTTGTAAAAACTAAGATCCACAAAACAAAGAGATAACAAAGCCCCACCATTAAGACAGACACATTTACGGCTAGTAAATTTTTTACAGATTAATAGAAAAGATCGACTCAAATCCTCCCCTTGATCTAAGAATAATGCTCAGGTTAGCAAGGCTCAGGAGTAAAAGCCATTGGCAAGAAGTGAAGCAGAAGCCCTGCCCAGTACCTGCAGGGTAGTTGACTTATTTCCATAAGGAACTTGCCGCACGTTCAGTAAAACAGCCAAAAGCATTTCTGTAATATTCAAACACAACCCCTTTGTTGATCTGCCAGTATCTTGACAAAAAAATAGCCCTAATAAGATCACCTAGTTTGCATATAAGCCAACTTATTTTTCTCCATTTCCTGCTGCTTTCCTGGGCAGTTAAAAAAAAACGAATATAAACATTTCTATATACACATATATGCGTTAGAACATTTCCTCCCCAGTGGAGTGATGAAAAGAAGTCCTCTGGCTACTGAGCAGTAATTCAGAATATTGAATCTTTGCATGCCATAAATTGTTTCAAGGATAAGAGCTGGAATAAGTCACAGGCACCCTAAAAGTTTGGGTAAGAGTCCCAGATCATTGAGTCATGGAACGGTTTGCTGGAGAATTACATGGCTGTGACACAATGAATTGGACTTCAGTGGTTGTCAAGTTATAATTGTCAAGGAAAACCCTAATCCTGCTGAATCCAGAATGGATTTTGACATATGGGACAGGGGCAGAAGTGATGCTTCCAAGCTAAACTCTGTCACCAAAATAAAAAAATACAAAATTTGCAGCAATATGATATTAAATCATGCTGTATGAAAACTTAAGCACATAAAAAGAAATATTCAAAAATTATCTGAACACTGTTCTTGGAACAGGAGGTAAATTAGGTTCAACCTTAGGCATATAAAGCCTTTATAGAAGGTTTGTTGCAAGAACTGAACCCTACACTTTTCATCCCATAATAAATATTTCACTGGCAGGCTATTTCATCTGTGGACTCATTGGATCTTTTACCAGAGCCTCAGCAAATGCCACGTTCTGGGAAATGCCCAAATGCCCAAATGTAGTTAAATGGGACCCTTACAGAAATACCTGGAGGTTTGGCTGGTGCCAGTTCACCAGCTGGGGCTTCTCCTGGAAGTGCAGAACTAGGCCAGTTCTGCAAAGGGCACAGGGTAAGATTTGTAATCACAGCAATTTCTGCAGTATAACATTGTTATTCTGGAAACATTTTCATACACTGCCTAGTCTATATGCTCCTTCCAACATAGAGAAGATGCTGCTTTGTGCATTTCATAATCCTGCAGTTTTAATCAGTTGCTGCCTTTCCTCTTTGTGATTCCAGCCAGACTGAGCACCAGAGCAGCAGCTTACAAGTGTAATGAAGAAAGAGCTAATGGTTTAAAAAAATTTCATGATATCTCCCTTCTTGCTATATTTACATTGCAGTCTTTCTCCTTTCTCTTTTTTTTATAAGTAGTATTTTCCCTTTCTAAAAAAAGCAAAAATCTTTACAAGACAGAAGAAATAAGCTCCTTTAAAAGACAGAAGAAATAAGCTCCTTTAAAAGAAAAGGAGGAAAAAAATGGACTATGGCCTTAGAATAATTTAAACTACTTTTTCAGAGAGGAAAAGAAAATCTCACCATATCAAGTGTTAGAATTAGAACACAACCAGTTGTAACTTTGAACAGCACCTGTTTACTCAAATCTCTATCAGTGCATGCGTAAAACACAGGCCTTAGTAGAGCAATATCATTTTTTTCCCTAAAATATTTTTCTGTCTGTTTTTGCACCTGAATCTTGGTGAACAATTTTTAGGCTACAAAAAAAACCTCTGACAGGCAGGAAGGATCATACTTATAGGAACAATTTGTACTGAATGTATTTGTGCATGGCAAAGAATAGAAATATTTTAAAAATTAAACTATTGCACTTCTAAGTGATTTAATGTTATGTATAATTTCATAATCAATAATTAATAATAACAGAGGTAGCATAATGAACATGAAAAGTGCCAGCTTGTTTAGCAAATATTCTAGAGCATATATAGTGCAGCACATCTTATTATACAGCTCCTAGGAATGTACGCACCTTTCTTGATGATTTTGATAAGTTATTTGTGGTATTTTCTGTTTTCAAAACATGCTGCCACATTCAAAGAATGGCTACATTTAATTAGAATATAATATGTCCTTGGATTTTAGCCAAAGGTGGCGTTTGATCCCACACTCAGATCTATGGGCAGAAGTAGCAGCAGGCACTGTACGTCATCGAATATTATCTACCACAGTCGTGAGGAGTAACCAATTTTACAACACCCAGGCATTACACCCAGGAGGATCTCAGGATTGAGCCTTTAGACTTCTCCTGCAGCTGCTGACAACACTCGCTTCCTACATGACTACATCATATTGAAGTGAAACAGGTTGCAGTGCAAATCTTTTTTTGTTGTCACTTCAAACAGAAATCCAAGTTATTTACATTTTTCAGAGTAGATTTGTTTGAAGTACAGTAAAAAACAAAGATTGGGGTGTTTTTTTGTGGTTTGCATGTTTTAAGTTCACAAAAAAACCATACTGTAAATAAATCATTAATACATTAAGAATGATTACCACGGTGTAAAGTGGAATGTTGGATTACCTTGGATATATTACCCACAATGCTTCTCAAGGCAGCAGCTAATTAGCAGGAGAAAGGTCACACAAAAAAAGCAATGTGATTAGAAAAGGTTGAAAGAAGAAAAAAATAGTCGCATATTTGGACATAGCCCAAATTTCCTTTTTGCCACTGTAACTGAAAACCACTGCTTCAATATTTAATGAAATGCTTATGTTGCAGCACCTGGTCACATTGTCAGCAGCGCCTAAGCACTGCCTCCCCTGTGGGTCATTACTACAGCCATCTGAACGGGGGCAAACTGTTCATCGACTACAATAATGCCACTCTTTAAGAATCTACAGCTACAAAACAGCAGGAGACAGAGTTACTTTGGCTCTGATCTTGAGAAAAATGGCTGGGGGCAAAATGCTGTTTCCTACCATCAGAGAGTGTACAGTTAGCAATAATTCTGTAAGTCAAAGCTCAGGCAACAGCCCCAGCTTGGCTGCCCTCCTCTGCTTTTCCTCCCTTTGCAGAAACCTCGCAGCTCCTGGTGAGAGATCCCTGTCAACAGGAAAACAGTAGTTCATAGTCCCCTGCTAATGATCCAATGCATCAATAGCTCAAACAATCACAACAAGCAGATGTCCTAAGTTAATATAGACTTTCCTGGGATTTTACTTGTGAAACATTGCTTTAAAAGGCATTAGTCTTTCATCCTCGCTAGAGATCTGCTAAATCCTGGCACCAATTCCTTGGGTATGTGAACCCCAGCCTAATGGAATTTAATTATTTTAGTGGTATTAATCATCTGTACAGTAGAGCAAAGAGTATTTTATTACCACTTTTAAGGGTTATCGGCACATTTATTTCAAATGAACTGTCAAACTGCATTACGTGGAAGGCATGCCAGCTTTGAATACTGCAGCACAGGTGAAAAGACATTTGCTGCTTCAAACTCTTGGACACGATGAGGATGCCTCTGCCTCTAGCAAGAAACAGAAGCAGTTTATCTAAAATTAAAAATAAGACATCTTTGGTCTTAATGATTTATTTTGGCTCATGTTGCTTTTGTCAACTTCTAATTTCTGAGCTGGGAAGGGTGCTCTTTATCCGAGGAGAACAGAAACACCAGTTGGTACCAAATAACCTGTGACACTATTACAGGATTAGTTACACAAGAGCAATACCAGTCTTGTCCATTATCCAGCAACAAGCGCTCAGTAACACGAGGTTTTTCTAATTCACTTAAATACATCAAATCCTTTGCATTCATATACATGGAAAAGTGTCTCTGCACTCAGCGTAGCTTCTACCCTTGCTCTGGAAGGGTATATA
This sequence comes from Cinclus cinclus, assembly GCF_963662255.1. Taxonomy (NCBI): domain Eukaryota; kingdom Metazoa; phylum Chordata; class Aves; order Passeriformes; family Cinclidae; genus Cinclus; species Cinclus cinclus. The sequence goes on along the minus strand of NC_085048.1, from coordinate 103,472,419 downwards.
TACACGTGCCTGAAAGGTGCTCACTGGGTCACCAACATTTTTCTTTTTTTTGTTTGCTGGGCGTGTAGCAGCATATTTTACATACTGCAAAATTGCAACTAAAATCTAGCAAAAATTAATACCCACTTAATGATTTATTTTCTTTTATTTTTTATCCCTTTGGCATGAAGTTTCTTTTTGTCCTGCTCCCAGACTCTTCATAGGTTTTAGACCTGTCCTACACCTGCTTTAAGCACATCGTTTTGCACTCATCATCTCTCAGACATTCTGCACTGAGTAGCAAATGAGAGCAATTTGTGACACAAGATACTACGACATGTGGGAAAGACACATAATTAGTGTCAGAATGAATGCAGTTGCTTTTTAAAGCCTATTTGTCCTAGGATTTCAAATGAATCAAGCTGCTATGTCTCTCTCAACAGCTCCATACTGCCGTATAATGAATTAAAAGCTAGTGTTGCTAAAATGTGCAAGCTTCAGGAATAAAAACTGTATGCATCTCAAAACCAGGGATGAGAGGATCTTAAAAGGCTCTAAACTCTAATGTAGCCTATTTTAAAGCCTTCCAAAAAACGAACCCATTTTGCTAAACAGAGAATTCTCAAGCGAAATTTCCCCTTTCTGTGACAGATTACTGTGAATTTACAAAGCTACTTTGAGTCTTGTCTTTTTGAAAGGAAAAACCTCAGACTTCCATCATCTTTGCCCCATGTCTCAGTCAGGTCCCCCTCCTCAGCTCTCTGCATGCAGCAGTGCACAGAGAGCACATCTCAGTATCCTATTCAGACATCTCTCTCAAATAAATCTTCTCTTTTGCCAGATACACATTCTCATCTGCCTCTGTTTCCTTCCCCTGCTATCCAGGTATTCAGAACCTGGCAGAACCTGCCAGGCAGTATCAGTGACACTGTTGTGCCAGTGTCCCCCACCCAGGGACAGTTGAAGAGGGAAAAGGGCACTTCAGACTTCTTGCCCCCTCTCTGTACTGACTTCACTGACTGTGAAGTGACCGGATACTTTGCCTGTCTGTATTTTAAACATCTTTGGTGGATTAAAAAGACAAAAAATGTGGTGCACACCAGTCCCATCCCAGTGACCCTAAAAATGAGTTGGGAAGTGCATTTGAGGGACCTGAAAGCAGAATTTTTCTTCCAGGCACTTGTCATCTTGGATTCATTAACTGAGGTTGGTTGTAGCTGAAAAACAACTCTTAAAGAGGACATGAGGTTCTCCTAAAATTAGCATTCTGAGTAAGCCCAAACAGCCAGGCTTTGATCAGGGGAATAACACTTCAGTAAGTAGGGGAAGAGGGAGTAAGTAGAGCATTTCTGCAGCTACCTTGCTGCTGGTGGTGCTGAATATATCCTGGGCCAACAAGAATGATGCCCAGCAAGTCACAGGCCCATCTGATAACCCTGTGGCCAAGGTGTTGGTTTTGAAGCACTGTCCATAGCATGGCCCTGCAGATCCAGGTGGCATGTCCTGCATCCAAGACCCACCAAACAGCCTCCCGCTCCCCCACTGCAGTCCAGAGCTCCCCAGCTGCAAAGGTGCCATGTATTTGCCAGCCCCAGGCAGCTGCACATCCAGCCAGCCAACCTCATCAGCTAATAGGAGAGACCTATTTTTAAATGCCACTTTATGATTAGGTAACAGAACAAACAAACACACACACACACACACACACACACACACACACACACACACACACGTGTTCCTGCAAGATAAATGTCTTGGAAGCAGGCAGAAATACAAGGCACAGCCAGATGCCTCCAGTGACCCTGAAAGAATGTTATCTTAATGTAATGCACACCTTTGACTGCCTTGTTGTGTTTAATGCATAAAGGAGCCTCAGACACAGGTTTAGGAAGAGCTGTGAGATATCCCACATGGTGGGTACAGTCGTGGACTAGCAAGTACTTCATTTCAATATTTACTAAGATATTCCTGGACTCTGCAACTGTTTTATCACTTTATCTGAAGCATCCTGTGTATCACAGCTCAGGCCTTGCTGCTGTGCTCACACAAGCAAATCTCAAAAAGTCTCCTAATGCATTTTACTTATGGAAGGAGTGCAGATATTTAGGATAGAAAAAGAATACATGCTGCACCTTTAAGTGAAGATTCAATTTTTAAAATAAGGAAATCATTTCACAGTAAAGCAGCATGGAAATTATGCAGTTAGCCCAATCTTGTTCTGATTAAAGCCAAAAGGAGTTTAGTAAAAGGTGGCAGAATTGGGCCCAAGTCTGAGATGATTTGAGACCAATTTTCCCTTGTAGCAGTTACTGGAAAGAATAAAGCCTGTTTTTTCCAGGAAAAAAAAGGCATGTTTCTTGCCTTGTTCTCAGCATTTTGTCTTCACTCCAGTAAGTCTCTGGCCATCACTTTCAGCATCCTTGGGGTTGCCCAAGCTAATGCAGAGAATTATAACTGTGAAGTTCAAAGTCCAGCTCTATTAACTTTCAAAGGAGCTGTTAAAAGCAGGCGTCTGATGCACCACGAGTGGCAAGACTTGCATATAAACTGAATCTTCAGGAATGAGCACTCATGGAAGTCAATGGGATTACTCACAGTGCAGGAAGTTAAACATGTGTGCCCATTTCAGGGAGCTTCATGAAGAGTACAAACACCCTTAATGCTGTGCATTGCTGAACTTCCTTGTAGCATTTCCAAGCTGGCAGAGGTGGCCTTCCACTAAAACTCGAGAGTGGGGCCAAAGTCAGATTTTGTACAGCTTAGCCTAACCCATGGATGCTTTTAAAAGGGAACCAAAAGAGCTGATGCAAGCAATTAGCTGGGAGTTGGGAGTGCTTGTCTTTCCAAGCAAGTCTATGCCTTCTGGATCAGGTTTAGGAGGGATTTGTTAATGTGCAATTAGTAGTTCTTACAGGCCTCTCCCCTCAGTAATAAGACAAAGCAGTGTTTGGTACAGAGGATCTACTTGCAAAGCTTTACCTGAATGCTGTTATTTTAATTTTAGTGTTCTTTTCCTGGCACCAGAGGAGAGCTGCTCATCACTGGGTGACCTCCCCCAGAGCAATCTGGGCTCACCACAAATAATTAACCCCAAAGTTTAACTCCAATGAGTAATAACCACGCTTTCAGACAGGGCAGTGTTAAACTGACACAGCATCAAGCCTGCAGGCCTCTCCAGAGAAGAGGGGTTCCTGAAACAACACAGAAGATGCCCAGTGGGAACAGTTCTGCAGACACAACCATTCCTGGAACTCCCAGGGGATTCAGGTATCAGGGAACATGTCCCTGAGGATGCGCCAGGGTACAAACAGCTTTGGGAAAACTACTACAGGCTGAAATCCTACCACATTCCCCAGATGTCAGCACCCAAGTGACCTTTTCCATCTAATACAAGATCTGGCTGATTACTCAATTCAATTAGCTGTGCAAGAAAACCACAGGCTACAGAGTCAAGTGAACTCTCAGGATGTCAGAGGCTCCTCTGAGACTGAGCTGCAAGATGGCCATGCAAATATTTGCCAGGCCAACAACAAACTCCAACGGCTCCATCCCTGGAAGTGTTCAAGGCCAGGCTGGACAGGGCTTGGAGCAACCTGGTCCAGTGGAAGGTGTCCCTGCCCATGACACAGGGTAGGAATGAGATGATCCTTCCAACCCAAACCATTCAGTGGTTTGAAACACCCCACACTCTCAGGGAATTACAAATACTTTGCTGGCTGTCAGGCCCATTTAGATTTTGTCAGAAATAAACTATTCTCAATCAAGATATCTAGTAATTTTTTTAAAACCCCAAAACCTGAAATTGTTAATTGTTAATTTAATCCAAAGTAAGATTTCTAGAAAGAAAATAATTTTTCAAGAAAACAAACAGTTGAAAATAAAAAAAAAGGGCTGAGATTCTTTCAATTTTTAATTTCAACAAAACAAGGAGTGATAAATTAGAAATGCTTTGATATTCTCCACAGAATTTGGAAGTATTCTGAAGTTAAATCACATTATGTAGTGTTGATCCCTCATTGTCTTCAAGATATTATATTGGAAAATTCCTAATCACTTGTCAATTGGAAAAGAACATCCTCAGTCACACCACAGCCATTGTACTGACTGAAAATATTTAGACTGAATTTCAACAACCAGGTTCTGTTTAGGACTGTTCAAATTATTTTTAGCAGGTGCATTTGTTTTCTAATGTAAAAAGGTATCAAGCGCATGTGACTCTTCTAATTTGTAGGAAATAACTCCAAACCCCAGGTTAGTTCTGCACCAGGACACAGCCACAGTCTTGATGGAAAATGGGTAAAACAAAAATCAAACCAGTGTGTTCACAAAACCAGCTGGCCTATGCAAGGGGAACTAGAAAAATGCTTCTTGAAGTTGTCACTTCATCATGAAGAACACCAAGATGTGACATCGTACATTTCCTATGTGAATTGTAGACATGACAAGAATTCTTGGACACCCTGGGCACTCTCCCTGGTGAGGAGCCCAAGGAGATCCTGGTTCCTTAGAAAAACTAAAGGCTCAGACAAGCAACCATGGAAATAAATGCAAACAGATCAATTTATGAGTAAAAGCAGTATGGAAAAAAAAACAACTGACCAACCCTCCCTGAAAAACCCCAGCACTGGAAATGTGATTTCCTGAGATGACCTGGATACATTGACTCTAGGTCTGTCAAAGCACTGCACAGTTTTGAGCACCCACAGAGGGAGTTTATGGGCACAGTTCAATGATTTACTTGTAACCAACCTTAACTAGACAATTCCTCCCACACTTGGATGACTTAGTGCCAAAGAAGGAGAAGGAAGGCACTTCACTCATTGAAAATACAACTGCTGGCAGGAGGTGGGACTCCACCTCACATTCCCAACACAGTTCCATCCAGCTGAAAACACGAACTGAAGCTCTTCAGCTTGGTTCACCATGATGAGGAACCTAAAAGTGTCTGTCCTTAGTGGCCTGACAAGTCATGGCTCTCCACTGAGGGCTCCTGATCCAGGGCTCCTGATCCAGAGGAGAGTCAGTCAGGCCCAGTGCATCTCTGTCACGCCTCACTCACTTCAAACCACAACTCCAAACCTCAGGAAGCTCACTCCATATGCCACCCTACAGAGAATTTTCCTTCACGCTTTTATGCAACCCTGTAGGCATCCAATGCACTTAGTCATACAATTAAGTGTGATTTTTTTTTTTTCCCTGAAACCAAACTTGATTGGTGAAAATGCAAATAACTTTGAAAATTGCATTTCTGTGCAACAGATGTTACTCTTACTGTGTTCAAATACTTGGTTGAAATATAAAGCTTAATTTTCTCTGGAAAAAAAAAAAAAAGGAAATACCACAGCTTCTAACAACAGCAAACTGTGATAATGAAAGTTCCATAGCATGTGTCACTGGATTCCATTTTGGAATTGTGTAATGCACAGTGGTTTTGTCTCATGATTACCAAAGAATGAATATCACCAATTGATTTTATTATTGTATTAAAACTCCAGTCACATACAAATTCAAACCCATGACTGAAGACCTGCAGATGGGATATGACCACCTTTATTCTTGCTCTCATAATGAACCTCAAGAGAGTTGTATCTCTCTCTAGTAATACAGGATATCTGCGAAGACCAACTTCTCTATCAGACACCATTTCTTTTGCAAAATTACAAAAAATTGTCTGCCTAGGATTATGCCATTTTAATTTTTAAATAAGCATAAAAAGAAAGGCAGATTCTCACCAAACAGAATCCTCTCTTTAAAATTAGGAAAAACTATTGAAAATCCAGAGGAGAATAGGGAAAACACTCCTCCTTTGTAACATCTCCTTTCCATGTTTGCATGTCACTGTTGGGTGGAGAAAAGCCTGGCCAAAGCTACTTGGTGCAGATGAACACTCAGGACTTCAGATGTGAAAGTTAATTTGAAAAGACAGAAGTTGACAGTCTATACAATCAGTTATTTAGAGATCTAACTGAAATTTCTGACACAAGCAACCTCTCACACTGTATCAAGAAACTTCACTATTAACAAAAATCAGTAACAAATCAATAAGATTAAATTTTAATATGTACTGTAGTAACAGTAACAAAGCATCAGTAATTTACAAGAAAGACACTGCTTTTGCCAGATTTCATCTCTGGATTTTGTACCACGTATGGAGTTCTTTAAATAACTCTGCTTGAAACAAAAAAAAAAAACCAAAAAAAAAAAAAAAAAAACCAAAAAAAAAAAAACCCACACGTCTCTGTGTATTTATATAAAGAGATGAGAACTGTGCAGCTCTGTCTGCAGCTAATTAGCATCCTGGATGTCTCCACAGTACATGTGTTGACTATCTTTTCTCAGATACAAGCAATATCTGGGCTTCAGCTTATTCAAATGAGGTAAATGCTGAACTTGTCTCTCACTTTTACGTTCTGCTAAAGAGGGATGTCTCCTCTGCAAAGGCAGCTCCAGACCTGCAGACTCTGCTCAGGTGTGGGACACAACCATAAAAGTCAACAACAGAAGTAAATAAAAAACATGGGCCACCATAGAAGATACTGAAGTGTTTATATGTGCAAATAAAATACTAATGTTATGTTACTTCTTTAATTTCTCATAGCTGTGACATTGCTACTGTCACAAATGCTACACTTTATAGTTCCTGTTTCCCTTCATCCTCACATTGTTTTACATTCCACAAACTGAAGACTGAAAAGAAGACTGAAAAGCACTGCAAGAGGAAGTAAAAAAAAAAAAAAGTCAAGTGCAAATACATTGATTTACCTGGAAATTCAGATTTAGGGATACTTTCTTGCCATTCCCAACCTAAACAACTTGAAGCATCAAAACCCCTGTACTGACACTCTCTTAAATTCCCATTTTGAAAGCTACGATTTTTGAAGTTTCCAAAGACCATAAAAGCATTGGTTGCCCTGCCTGAATGGAAATTAGGAGAATTAAGAGGCCAGGTGCTTTAAGCTTGCATTATCAAGGCTATAAACCCAAAAACTACTGGTAGCTCAATCTATGAAATCTGACTTTGCACCAAAGCATAATGATGTGAAAACACAGTTGAGAGGTGTGCCAAAAGGAATCCAGCTGGATGGTCACTCCCTGTGAATGCCATGGCTACTGTTTCCTGTGCTGTGTAAGCAGTAGGATAGGAATGAGATTCATGGAATCCCAGTTTTTGGGATTTTTTCCCAAGTTAGCATCACTCATCTTCAGTTCCTACACTCCCCAGCAGATGCCAAACCCATGCTTGAAGGAGGGAAAGAAAACTTTCATTCCTTTATTGATCTATCAGACAAGAACTTAATCAATCTTCTTTATAAGCTATTAAAGCAGAGCAAGAGAAATGAACTCACCTGATACATTCAGCATTGATTGCTTCTTTCTAAGAAGGGAATGTCAGCCTTATCTGCAACTACAGCTGCGATTCAATTTCTCAGAAACAAGTTTTTCCCCTCATTAGCTCCCCAGAAATAGTGCAATTAAAAATGTATTTTAGACAAAATAGAGAATATAATCTAAATTAAATGAGCACCACTTCCATTTAAGTTTCATTAGTTAAGTGTGTTCCAGAGAACACTGAAACCATAAGATGGGGTCTGGTTAAGGAAAATCTTTTAATGAAACATACGCTGTGACCACCCCATTACTAATTTCAGTGGAGATTCTCCATGCCAAGAAACTCTGGAATCCAACAAGAGGAATTTCCACTGTACTGGACCTAATAAAAAAATAATTCAATAAAAAAAACCAGCAAACATCCTTTCCTATAAAATTGACTTTATTCAGGGGATATTTCAATATTCAAATTATCATTTTAGGTCATCTTCACAAGAGCTAAAAGATCCTGATTTACTGAACTGTGCCAAAATATTTTTTTTAGCAATATAACCTTATATTAGGTACACATCCATGTCCAGAGGAACTCCTGGGAGCTGCAGCTCAAGTCCTTCCTTTCAAATCATCTCCATGACTCAACAACTAAATCACCTTCCCTTTATTTCCTCCCTTTAAAGGCGTTAAAGGGCTATAGGAAGCTAGATGGATCATGAGAAGTGTAGTTTAGAATTCCACAGCCAAATTCAGAAAGGGGAAAAGCTGCTGCAAACCACAGCTCAGTTACAGGTCTTACCACCCCTATTATCACCTGGTTTGTGGCATAGCACCACAAAAAAGGAGGAAACCCAACGTGGAAGTGATTGGAGAACAACAAACAAAACATTTCTATTTCATAAAACAAACTGCTGGGTTCTTTTGGCAAGAGGGGATTTTTATGCAATTAAATTTACTTGAAGGTGTTCACCCTACCAAACATTGTGATAGTTGGTAGTTTTCACACCATATTAAATGGGAGCAGGGATCAAAATCAGGATTCCCACTGGATGGAGAGCATAGGGCTTTTACTAGCCTTGCCAAGAGTTTATGCACACACTCCCCTAAACACAAAGAATTACCCCCCATGACCATGCAATCTCTCAGTCCAGATAATAGTGCAGACTTTCTTTTGCTACACTGTAGAAAAGACCTTTCCTTACTACAAACAATCTTTACCATGCAAGACACTGGGGCTGAGAGAAGGCACAACTGCCACGTGTCAACAAATCTTCCTGGAATCTCAGATGGAACAGACTGGAAAGCATTCTGTCTTGCCAATCAGTAAAATAAAAATGTTGCTTTTGAGCTCTTTTATTTTTTTCCTTTCACTGGAAGGGAAAAAACAGCCTTTGCTATTAAGCATGTCTATTTTCATGGGAAATCCTTCCATTTGCAATATCTGCATATCATGTTTAAATATCTCCCTCAGGAAGATATACTACTTAATAATGCTTCTGTTTATTTATTACAAAAATCAAGAATAGCTGGAAGTCTATTATGAGAATCCTTTAGCAAATTTAATTAATTTGTAATTAATTTTATTGGTATTTATGAGAAAAATCTTTAATCAGCATAATTTAGGCTGAAAATTGCAATATTAACTAATATTAATTAAACAACAATGTAATAATTTCAATAGTTTTAATTATTTTTAGATTAAATTACCTGCAAGTCAATTCTACATTGCTTTTGAAACTAATTAGCCAACATAAGCATGCTCTGTATCCACTGATCTACCAAGGGTAGAACATGATGTCTAAACAAGGCAAGAAATACTCCCTCCAAATGTCAGCTGGGTTGTCACAGTTAAAAAAACTACTACTACATCCTAATTTTAAATAAGACGTGTTCTATTTGAAGTTGGTGGCATGCTGCTTTTTAATCCTAATTTTAAATGAGCTGTGATCTGTTTAAATTTAGGGGTGAGTTTTCAGGTAGTGCAGGGCCTTAGAGTTTGGAGCTGCCTTTCCTTTTAGTCCTTTTCTAGCTTGTGCCTGTGACAACTCTTACTCACAGAGCAGAGTCAGCATAACCTTATTATTTTTCACATTTGAAGTGAAAAGGGCCAAAAGAGAGGTATTTCAACTCCAAACTTAACAGAAGTTCCTAAATACTGCAGCACATGTGTATCTATCAGGTTATTACAGGACATGTCCCTGTACAGAAAAATGAGTTTTCATGGAGCTAGAGCAGCCCTTCTTCCTCACACAAAATCTGCTAAACAGGACAGACTCAGGAAAACAACTTTTCCATTTTTCAGCAGGCACTTAATGTGGAAAATGTACATCATCTCTCCACCATTGGACTCTCAGAATTTTCCACGGAGTGAAAAAACCTGAAAGCACAGTGTTTCTTCTGGTTCATCATACTTAAGAGTTTCACTCTGTGATAGTACTGTGCCTCTCACCTTGTACAGCCAGTGACAAAAGAACAAACCTTGCTGTGTTCAGTGCTCCCCTTCCCAAGCAATGCTGTGATTTAATCTGTGAGGAAGAGAACAGCATTTGTAGGGTATGGATCCACCTGCATTCTGGCACTGAGTTGGGTTTGAACCTTGGCCTCCTATGACATCAATATCGCTTTCATTGATCTCTGGATCACCCAAATGAGGACCAGAATGAGTAAATATTTCACTCTTACAACAACTTCCATTCATCTGCTTATACTTCAGGCGTGGAAATCTGCTGACAGAGAATTCTTTAAGTGTTAGCCACAATTGTCAGAAGCAACCGGTCATTTGGGAAAGCTGAGTTTTGTGTGCTGAATTTGGAGTTCCTTGAAGGGATGAGAATTTCAAAAGGCAGCTCTGCACTCTCTGAAACTCAGGCTGGGTTTTTTCTGTTATCAGACCAGACATTAAACAGGTTTGGTCATGGCAAAGCTGTTGTAGATACAGAAAGTAGAATATAGAAACAAACAATGCTCAAAAGGTGAACCATAAAGCAGTAAATTATCAGGCAGGGCAACTGTTATCTTATTTCCTTCAGAATTCCTAATAAAACACCTCCATGGCCTTAAAAGAATTATACAGAATTAGTCCAATCAATAAAGACCAGCTTTTCAAATGTATTTGAGCAACTCCAGTTTCTGTGCTGCTTTGAAAATTCTCACTGTGTGTTTATTTAGACCTTGAAATTCCTAAGAATCTTAGGAAATCTCTTTTGAGTGTTGCAGGACCTGCATTACTCCCCTGAATGTAGCAAAGAGACCTACTCAAATACAGGATGTTTCCCAGGAAAAAAAAATTAAGCCCAAAAGATGACCTTTAAACAGAAACTGTCCCTGGTGCAGAGGGTCAGGTTGGCACCCACAGAGTTAAACCGACTAAGTCTACAACAAAGGAAAACATATTAGCATTGCTATCTGTGTAAATGACATTAGTAGCAAGACTGAATTATCTTCTGAATTATTTTATTCCAATTATATTTTGATATAATTCAAGGTCTAGTGAGTTTTTTAATGTTTGCAGTCTCCCAGTTTAATACCAGAAAAGCAATCAGTCATTTGCTTCTCAGACACCAAGTGGCTGGAATAGTTTTTCCATCCATTTGAAAAATATACAATCTGTATTTGCCTTTAAGTATACATAAGATGGCTACTGTAAGTGATTCATAATTGTTTTTAAATAGTTGAACTTATTTTAATATGTATTTGCAATTATGTAGTTATTTAAATGTTCATGTTATTAGCAGGTTCTTTTTGGATTAACAAATTGTTCATTCATCTTTTTGTTTTTTAAAAAGGGTGAATAGGAAAAAGATTAGAATGTGCTTTATTAGAGCACATTTTACTATGTTGCTTATTAAAAATATCCTCTGTAACAGCTAGTAATATAAAAAGCTGAAAAGATATCTAGAAAAATATTCAAAATTATCCATTTGGAAGTCCAACACTCCTTGTGTGTGGAAAGGCAATACAGCCCAAGACCTAGGTTGCTCAGTAGGTCAGTTTTCTGAGTATGCCAAAGTTCCTCTTGATATACAAAGGCATATTTGCTCTCCTACAGGTATGATTTTAAACCAGCTTAATTTGGTACTGAACAGCATCTCTTTTCTGAGGGTTTGTGCTGCACATCCTGCTTTAAGTGCAGGTCTAAGCAATGGAAGGATTTCAGTGTCATCCAGAGAGCTCTGAACAGAGGCTCAGCCTAGAAAAGCCACGTGCCAGGGCTCAGTCACCCCAACTCAGCATGTTCCCACTTCTGAGAGATTTCAGTAAAAGTGAAACATAGTAAGGGAAATCCTAAATACAAACAGGACAATCTAACAAACATTTCCCATCATCAGATCCACGTAATTATCCTCCAACAGCAACCCTTCCATTGCCAAAACAATCTTTGATCCAAACCAAAATTCAAAAGCATCTCACAAATGCAACAAAAACAGTGCATTATTCCATTATGGAATTGCTTAAATGCAACCAAGCAGCAAATAGTCCAGGATAAGAGACAGCCTGGCTGCTCCAGTAGGTCCAGGCACCTGATCCCTACTTCTTCATGCACTGGATATTGGAAAAGACACTTGAAGGAGCAGCCTGATGCAGACAGAGTGGGATTTTGGGAAGTCCACACATTTTCTTTCTTACAGCTGTGAAGAAGTCCGAGCTCATTGACTTGTAAAAGCCTTCCACAGTCTTCTTTATTAACTACAGCATTTGGAAATGGAAGCGGTTTGTGGGATCAAACATAGGTCATTATTGCCTAATGGCCATTTGTTAGTCTATACAAATTTGGTAGTTCCAGGTCTGACTCCTAATGGATGTTCGCCATTATTATTTATCAGCAGCAGCACACCTGACAACACTTTTAATGGCTGTCTCAGGAGAGAAGTAAGGGCTGAACAGACCAAAGGAGAGAAGCATTTCAATCTGAATGCTGGTTTCAGCAAGGGCTAGAGGCCTCTTAGCCAGGCAATGGGGGAAATGGCCTCTGGTCTGCCAGATTTGTAAGAAAAAATATTTAAACTTATCTTAACATATGAGGAGAAAGTGGGTAAGGCTGCACTGGGGGTCAGTCTGTATATTCACACAACATAACCCCCCACTCCAGGTTCATTGTCACAGCTGCCTTGCCACCTGTCTATAGATCTGTAGCTCCGCAATTATTCATTTTGCCTCATGCCTTCCTTCATCTCTAGGAACTATTTCCATTGAGCTTCTCACATGCATATCCTTGATCCCTGCACTGATTTCAGACATGACGTTCTGCAGAATTCAAGGGTATATGTGGAGATAAAGAAGGCACCCCAAAGGGCATTCATATAAGCACCTCCAAACTGATCACCATCAGTTGCACTAGCAATTTGAGGTACCTATTATCCATTTTCTTTGGTTCCTTTTTCCTCGTGTACTTAAATAGTGGAGTTGGAAGAGAAGCTGGTTCCAACAGACCCATGCTATAATAAAAATTCATTCTATTTTGGACAGGTCAAGGTATGGCCCCCAAGCCAGTAAAACATTGCCAAAGAGAAGAACAATATAATGAGCTGCAGTGCTCATTACTCTCATGACTTCAACTATTGACTAATTTTGATTAAAATCTATGGCTAATTGTCTTTTAACATTTAGCAAGCGTGCATTTATCTAAATCTTGCAAGATCAGATTACACTGGGTATGATCATTTGAAGCATAACTTATTTTCAGCTAATTTTTGAAGCTCACATAATTTTGTAAAGAAGCAGTTTGGAACAGAGGGTCCTCCCAGGAATGTGTGCACAGGCCCCTGCCCATAAAATCTCCTGGAGCTTCTTTCCCTTCCAGGCTGTAGAGCAGGCAGGCATCTCCTTGGAAGAGCTGACCAAACACATGCCCTTCCCTGCTTCTCAGAACATGGCAAATATGGAGCAAGCTGCTGGCTGAACACCTGGGAATAACCCTGATCCAAACCAAAGGTGTTCTGCCTGGAAGCAGAACTGTGTGAACAGCCGTATTTTTATTTTTTTGTTCTGTGTCTATTTCGGGAAAACTAGTGTTTTTTTGAAGCTACACAGTGGTAAGAGCTACTAGGAAAACAAAATACAGAAAACAGCAATAGCAACATATTAAAATGGGGGGAAGAATTCTTGAAATTAAGAATAAAGTTTGAGAAAAAGCTATGATAAATTTTCTTTTGAAATGTGTAATGTGGTAATTTAATTGAAGCATTTCTATTTAAAAATCCCACCTTAAAATCTGTTAGGATTTTAAATTTTGGCCATCCTAAATTCTTCTCTTAGATGGAACTCCCTTGGATTGCAGCTTGAGTAGGACATTCCCACTTCTGGTAGGATTAACAGCACACTAATAAGGCAAAACTGCTCCTTTTATTGTGATGACTAAAACTCCTCTGTAGCCAACAGCCCAACAATACTGGCATGTGGCTTAGACATTTGTTGATTGAATAGTGCATGTTGTCCTGGAGGCTTGTATACAAACAGAAAAAAATATTAGAAATACGTTGTTATCACAGCAAGTGAAAGGCTTGGTTAAGAAATGGAGTATTTAGTGAAAAAAAAGGTTATTATGGGTCTGCCATCTATCAGGTTAAAAGTCTAGACAAGGCATGCATTCTGTTTACACACAAATACATTATTGATTTCTAGCAGTTCATTCATTTGCATAAAAAATCTGTATCTAAATAGAATCTTTGGTTTTAAGCCATATGTACAAAGAGCTTGACAGACTAAATACTATTTAAAAGCGTATTCCTTACATACGGCAGAATGGAAAATATTGAAGTTCTGCACTGCAGAAAACAGAAGATTTTTAACAATGCATAGGAAAACTCATGTTAGATTTTACCTGTTCTTGAGGCACCAGAGCTGCACACTTGAAATGCATCTCCTTTCAACAGCTTTATAGATTTTGTACCATAATATCACTTCAGACATTTGTTTGAAGGCAAACAGCAACTCTGTTTTAGAAGCAAAGCCATTTAAATCCCATCCAGCCCCAGATTTTTGCATCCAATTCCTACTGCGATGCCTACAAGTTTCCCTGGTACAGAACAAAGCAGTGCTGCTCTACAGACAGACATGTACAGAAAACCTTAAAAAAATGTTCTAAGGTAAACAAATGAGGTTAAAGAGAACAGCAATAGAGACACCCTCAAGATTTATTTATTCAAAACAATAGTTTATCATCTGTTCCTACTTCTGAGCCACATATGTGCACACTCCAGAGTGAGCAGAGGGGATGGCAAAACACAGTTGCTGCAGTTTGCTCTTGGCTTCCAGGAGACCTCTGAGGTTTCCATCCTGGAGACAGCACAAACACAATCACAGAGAAGTGCCAGGTTCAGAGCTGAGGTCTCCTCACTACTGACTTATTCTTGGCCCTTCCCCTCCTGGCTTTTATTAATCTGAGGATTCCAGAATTTAAACTTTGAAATTTAATTTCAGTGAATGTAATGCAATTTCCCTCTTTCTCCTATTGCTCTATCTTTTAAAATATTTTGCAAATATGCTACAAGACACCAAAATGAGGGGTGTCACAGCCAGCCTGCCTTTGGAGTACACTGACATGGACCCTTGTGACAAGGTCTGTATCAGAGAGAGACAAAATAAATATTGCTGGGAACAGCACTGGGTAGGGACTAATTTTAAACTGGAATGAAGAAAGTTGCAAAGAAGAGGAGCTGAAATAAATGAAAAATGCAAAGTCAGTGGAAGATCCCAGGGTGTGCAGCCTTTCTGAAATTAAGCTACATTTGCAGACATCTGAAAAGTCTTAGCAAAACAAATGTCCCCCAGACCTTGGAAAAGCTGTCCTTTGATTACCCAACTATGCCACAGCAGCTCATTCCAAACAGCTGAAGAAGTGAGCTCCACTGCAGAAATGAAGCAGCTGTTTACCTGCAATGAAAGGCAAAGCTGTAGTTTTGATCTATGAAAGAGAGTGGCTGAGAGGAAGAGATTGTGTTAGAGCTGGGATAAACCCTCAGCTGACTCACTCATATCCCTGTGTGTCAGCTGGGCCCATGCAACTCCAGTGGAATGAGAATATACAAATGTGAGTGGCACCTAGATATTAATCAGAATTCCACACTGTCTCACTTTACCTTCCTAGGAAGAGAAAGAAATACTACTAAGAGAGACAGAAGCTGACCCCATTCAGGGACCTTCAGGTCCATCCATGCAAGATTACTCAAGCAAATCAAGAAAACCGTTATGGATACTTGACCAGTATTGATCTAGAGATCAGCTGCCTTAGACATAATAATACTGTGTCTGTACCAGAGCCAGACCTACTGCCAGAGATGTACAATGAGAAAAAGACACAGGAGTTCATTCACACAGAGCCACTGTAAAGCTTGGATATGAAGGAATGAAATAAACCTGAAACTCTCACTGCAACCTGCCATAAATAAATATTCAGAGGGTTCTATGGCTGCTCTATGCCACAAAACTATCATTAATTTCAAACACACCACCCTGTTTAGTGCCACTTAAGTCCCCACTACTGACATGTCTGATATTCTTTCAAATATTTTAACACTGGGATTTTAAACAAATCCATTGAATTCCACTGGAATTTGGGCACACCTTTCTTTAATCTGCTTTCAATGTATCAGTCATAGCTCCTTAATTTTAAACATTTTCTGTCATTTATTAACTCCAGAAATACTTAGATATAACAGAAAAAAAAATATAAAGTAAAAATCCATCCAGTAAGTTTTAGATGACCACACAGGCCAGTGTGTAACAGCAAGCACACAAGTTCCTGTTTAGGACTGATCATATTATCGACTTTGGAAAGATTTACAGGTCTCAGCTGCTTGTGTTTCTGTACCTCACTACATTACATTTATGTGTACCATTGCCCTCTACAGGATGGAATTCGGGATTTATGTAAGTGTTGCAGTTATTTTGCTTTCTAGGAGCTCACAAAGCAGCACATATTTAATTCCAGAGGTGGAAGACTGTAATTTTATCACAGAAGGTTCTAGATTACAGACCAGATAAAATATTCTGTGATATACAGAACCAACCATGAATACAGATTACTGTGTACATGGTGTACTGATCAGCTGTACCAATATGTACAAAATCATATTCAGAATCATCCCTTCAAAGCACAAATGTGATTGCAAATACAAATGCAGAAAGCACCTTTACCTCCCAATAATGCCTTTCTTTCTACAATCAGTATTTATACGGGACATATGCAATAAACACTTTTGAACATCTAGATTATTTTAAAACATATCACATTTTTAAAATGTGAAATGTGAAAAGCATTTAAAAGAGATAAGAAGAATCCTGAAAATTCTGATCTGGCATTCTGAGAGCACAGTTCTATCATTTTATATCAGCATTATTTACATTTACAAAGCCATAGCAGCAATTCTGGTTACAGAAAAAGAAGACGGTAAACTTTTACATGATATTACTTTCATAATAAGCCTATATTTTCACTGAAAGTCTGGCCTCTGGGCACTCTTAGAATACTGGAAAAGGTCCACGGTGTAAACAAAACCCAAGGTATGCTTATAAGTGCAAATGGACTGAATGAGATCTCAGTAGTGCAAGTGAGAAATTTGGGAACTAATTTTAAAAAGGGCAAAATTCTCATGGAATTCCCATCTGAAATTTCAGTCTTCACAAAGTATTTATCTCTGAACTTTAAAGTGAAAAAAAATTAGTTCCAGCAGAAACACTGAGATCATCTCAATGTCCATCATTACCAGAATTACCATGTCTCCAGTTTCATGTACTTTTCAGATTGCAGATTAAATCAAGGGATTTTTATGAAGACAGACCAAGAGGACACTACTTCAGATTAGTTGTTAACAAGGTTCCCTTTATTAAGAAACTAAATTTTATTGTGTAAACCTCAGGCATAAAAAAATTGAACGGATATAGGTAGGCCACCTAAAATCAGATGAGATAGCCTTATCAAGGCTTTTACCTGTGTCAGTTGTAAATAGAACTTCTTAAATTATTATTCATCTTCTTTTTTGTTAATTACAGAAAAGATGAAATATTCTTTATGGAAAGAAAAGTTCTTTTAAAAAGACATCTAGAAAAGCATTGACATTCATAGCAAACTGAAAGGATAAGCAGAATGGAAGTCTGAAAAATTCTATATTTGTATTATACAGGCATTGTTTTCATTCTTGGCACCTTATTTTTCATGTACATAAAGAGAACACAAGCTACAGCAGGGTGAGACAAAGATCAATGCTGAATGTATTACTTGGCATTGGTCAGACTCAGTTTAATAAGAAAAAAATTGATCCATTAAGCGAAACCTAATTCTTGGCCAAAAATGGTTGAAATCTCTTCTTTATACTGCTAGCTTCATAAAGACCTATAATATTCAGAAGAAACAACTCAGAGCTGAGTTTAATAAGATTAAATGTATTGCAAATATACTTAACAAGAATCTATCAAGTTGTTAATGATTACTATTAATGTCAAACAATTTTTGTATAGAATTTTTTATTAGAGTGGTTGTAAAATATAGCCATGTGAAATGCAATGTAAAAAGGGGTTTAGGTAATTTGTAACAGCTACAATTGCAGAACCGAAACCTTAACCTATAATATATAGTAATTTATTTTATCAGTCCAGTTTCTCATACAAGTGCAATTCAATTTGTAAAGTATTTAAGTGCCAGTCATTAACACTGCATAGCAAAGTGCAGAAGGACAGCATCTACTATATGTGATTCTGTTATTCTATGTGAAGAAACTGCAAAATAAATTACTTTTCCTGTCAGCAAGGCTGGAGCCCAATTGTTAAAACACAACTTCAGATTACTATGAACTGCTCTACGAAGCCTGCTTCGTGGCTCCGACAGTTAAGAGCAGCCCTTGGTGCTGTGGGGACGCCTTCTGCTGCCAAACGGACACAGTGACAAAGGGACACAGTGACAGCCACCTCACTCTGCCACTCCTTCCCTGAAAAGCAGAGGTGCAGCACCAGAGACCATCCCAAAGCCTCTGGGAAGGCCCATCCTGCAGCATGGCATCGCTGGGATGCATCAGTGAGAAAAATCCCCACCTCGGGAATGCATTAAAGAAGAAGAGCAGGAATTCTGCTTCACCTAGAATTTGAGCAGAAGAGGACAGACCTGGAATCTATTCAGCAGTGGTTACAATCCAGTTACAGTCTTAATTAAGATGACAATGTGGTGAAAATACAGGCACACAAAAAGCAAACCTCTGAATTCAGCGAAGAGAATTACTGAAACAGTGGGTGAGAGTGGATGGAAAACAGCACTGGAGGAAAAGACAGAGAAGGAAATGGAAAGTACTGAAAGTCAATTATTACATGCCCAAAGGTGAAATGCGCTGTCTGGCATCAGAACCTTGTGTGGTAAAATATATATTGAGAATGAAGAGAAAAAATAAAGAAAAATAATTTATGAAAAAGGCATCTTTAAGGTACAAAAATAGCATGGTGTTAAGAGACTGACATGCTGATAAGGAAAGCAAAGGGGGAAAATGAAAGGAAAAGTTCACATAAGGTGAGGAAATTGTAAATAAAGATTTTTTTCTTTTCAAGCACATAAAGAGCATAAGGTCACTGAGAGAAACAGAAGCACACCTACGAATTGGCAAATGGCAGTTTGCTAACAGGAAGGAGAGGCTGCTTAAAAAAGAACTCTCCATTTTATTGTACATAAAACAAGGTTGGGACTGATGACAGGATCAGATATAAATTTCCTGGGGGAGGAAGAATAAACACCAAAGAAAATCAGTAACATGCCAGAAGCAGCTCATCAAGAAATTAGAAAGTCTGAAGGTTGACATAACTCCAGGAATAGACAGGATTAATTCAGAGCTCAGAAAGATATGTCAGAAGAGATAGAGAAATCATTAGCAGAATGGTCAGAATATGAGCTGGACTCTGGAGAGGTTAGTGATAACCACTATCTAGAAAAATACAAACCCCTGACTTCACAGCCATGTCAGACTCTTGATATATTATTTTGGGAAACAATACCATTAGGAGTTTGTACAGCTGCAAGAGAAACTGTTGGCACAGCTCACCAAAGGATTATTAAGCCTAAAGATGCCCTCAGCACTTTTAAAAGAAGAATTACAAGTTACTGATCACAATGGAATATATGGGCACAGATTCCACACTCTCTAGAAAAGCTTCTGCTACATGAATACACAGAAAACTCATCTACAAGGTCAGGAAGTGTGGGAACTATCAGTAACATGACAGGATGGGTTACAAAGAGAAAAACTGGTCAGCTCATCAATGAAAATAAACAGGATAAAATTCAAACTGACTGAAGTACACTCAGAGAGACTGAAAACCTGGCAGAGCAGAAGTGTAGACAGATTCATTCAGTGTAGACAAATGTATAGATAATAAAACTAACAGCAAATATCAAGCAAAGGACCTCTACCTTTAGAAGGTGTTAACTTCAGATCTCTTACATTGATGGACTTCTTTAATTTCAAATTTTTCATTATCTGTCCATGATGGTACAGAGATTTCCACATGAATTTAAAGCTAATACAGAATCTAAAAATAGGTTAAACTTTTTTAAAAGCTCTCTAATCCACATTTCCAAGAACTGTATCTCTCATTAGCCTGTTAATTTACTCAATTTTGACAATGCTTATAAAGTACCTCTCCAGACTTTTAGAATCTTGACTACCCAAGATAGCAGCATTTCTTCTGCAAATTCTGTTCAAAGTTTACCCGATTTTAAACCACAGTATTGAATAACACGACCCCTAATCCAGTTCAACCAGTGCCATCATTAGTATAAGTCTCAACTGCATCACGTTAGCCACAATTCTTGGACAGACTTGAACATCCCAGTAGATTAGAGCTTAGATAGATTCTATTTTTCTTTGAATTATACAAATCACAAACTACTTGCAACAGAATGCTCTTTAAAATTAGGCACATTTTTGACTTTCAATTTTCCAGCACAGTAGCTGGTTTTAAAGGGAAGTTACATTAAATGATTACCAACATATTAGCTGCATGCAGTGGAATGGGGCAGTAATTGCTACAGAAGCGAGAAACTGACAGTTAAAATGGAAACGTAGCAGGAGCAAAAGAAAAGGGAAGATGATTTCTAAATTTCACCAGCCCTAGAATAGAGTCCCTTTTACAGAGCAGGAGGGCAGGTAACATCCTCAGAACAAAATAGGGTGAGTGAAAAAAAATACTTCTATATTTAATCCAGATACAGTTAATGTCAATCTAGAAAATAATCTCTTCAACTAAACATTCGTTTACCCAACTCCAAGCCTTGATATATAAATTCTCTTATACCTGTGCGATGATGTGTTTTCTCTTTTATCTCCATTTTGGTTTTTCTACTGTCTATTTTATACATTCCTCCCTGATCAGCCACAGATGCCATTGGCCTCAAGGCAGGATGTCATTCAGTGCTATTACAATTACTGATTTGAAGCAGAAGGATGAAGATGGAATACATACCTGTTTGGTTGTTAATGCTTAAAGGGGTTTGCCACAAATTCATTTAGAAAAGCAAAAACTAGAGATGCAATTTTTTTTTTTAATACTAAAAAAAAATATAAAATGTGTGACATTCAAAAGTACACTGTTGGGCTAATTCTGTTAAAAGTTTGACTTCAACAGATGCAGAGATAGTCCAGCAATGAGCACAGGAAAAACCACTCCATACAGAATGAGCTCTGATCAATGCAGGTTTATTTTTTATGACTTAACAGCTTGCAAAAGGAGCACATTGACAGCTCTCTGTTTCTCTACTCAGCATGTCTCATCATGAACCAGTGCAGCACCAGCTTCTTGATTAAATTAAAGCATCTCACAGCTATCCTTTAGAAGTGAGGAAACTTTTCGCCATGCCTGTCCAGCCAGAGGAGAAAGCTACCAAGATGGCTATGAAAAATGGGGAGTTTTGTGATGAACACCTTTCAAGCAGACTGATCACATAAGACATGGTATGGCCACCTGACAGTCACAGCTTTTAACAAGGACTGAGATGAAATGAAATTATATCACTAGTTTCTGGAAAACTTTTTGTATCCAGTACCAAATTCTCAGAGTGAGACAGTGATTGAAAATCTTCAGGGAGAAAAAACAAACCACAGTAAGAAAACCTATAGAGTTCTCTGATTATGACATCTTTGATTTCTGTCATGCCTATGATGTTTCACTTTCTGCAGTTTTTATGGACTGATTTAGTCCTGATAGGTGGAAAACAAAAAGGAGAGCCCCAAATCCAGTAGTTATCACCCACTCTTTGTCTTTTCAAATGAAGCTGTTAAAGCATCCTAGAAAAAGGTCCTGGAAAGTATCACTGTGACAGAACATGCATTTGAAGTGTATAGGAGGTGCAGGTGGAGGATAGGGGAAATTGTTAGTTAAAAGGAACAAATGAGGGAAAAAAGAGAAGTGAGAAATTATGGTAGAGCTAATAATATGCCTGTTATACAGTGAATACTCTTGCATTTTTTCTATTTGAAATCTGGTACATGTTATTTGTGTATTTTGCTTTTTAATTTTCAGCATGGTCTCCTTCAGTGGTGCTCGTGTTGAACTCGGGAGTTCCTTGTTTCAAATAGTAGTGGAAACCTCATTTTGAACAATTTAGTCAGGCAATGAAGGAAAGCTGGAGGTAGTCAGGCAGCAGAAGTTTCTGCTATACCTTAGCATGCTGTCCTGATTATAGTGCCATTATAGTTTGCTGTTCATAGAAATCAAGGAATTTATGAATCATTAAAAGGGGCAGGTGATAGAGATGCTATTATAATAGCACTCAGAAATATTACAGGAACTATTACAAAAGCTACAGCGTTAATATCATTGGCTTAATATAAATGTATTTGTGAAATTACGTGATGGCTAAGGATGTGAAAATGCCAAATTTTCAGCCTCAAACCAGTCACTGGCATGCACACATTTTTGATGTACAGCCACATTTGTACAAAAATGGTTTAGGGGTATAAAAAAATGCACCACAGGTCATTAAAAGTGCATAGTGATTGTGTAAAGTCTCTGGGCTGGAGCTTGTGGAAACACAGGCTTGGGAATATTAATAGACCTTATACTAAGTTCCTCATTTCCTTATCTTTTGCTCAGAATTGCCCAGTGTATTAAATGTATATCAGGTGCCAAACAAACCAGCCCCTAATAACACCAGTGACCAATTCCACGCACTCTCCATCTTGGAGAGTAAGACTTCCTACTTTATTTTTTTCATTCAACAATGCATCTACAGAACAATAATGAAGTATTTTTCTTTGAGTGTGTAAACATCACATATTCAAAGATAAGATAGAAACATTTGGGGAAAATCCTTATTTTGTTTGTGTGAATGCCTAATTTTTAAAAGTCTGACTGTTTGAACTTCAAATGTGTCTCCTGGACACCTGAGCAACTTGTACTTAGCACTACTGCGTCCTGCTACCACCACCAAAGGCTCCTATGTTTGTACTGATATTATTATTTTAGATACATAATCAAAAATCTACCAAGACCAAACCCAGCACTATTTAAGGATTATGATTTCAGGAAGTTATTCAGCTGGATTTTAAAAATGCACATTCTTTGAACAAAAGCAGTAGATATTGAACAAGATTTAAAACTTTTCTTGCATGTAAATAGAATCTCCTGTATCTGAAAACTTGCTGATTTTTTTTTTCTGGTCTTTCTCACACCTATTATTTTAATTGACTGTTTAATTGACTGAATGGGGTAGAACCAGAGCTATTCTGCTCTGCTGCTGTGGGAACTTCTCAGCCATGGTCATTTTGCCTCATAGGCATACTTCCTTCTCAGTCAGCCCTTACCTCATCCTTCTGCTCGGTATTTTCCCAACATCCTTTAAAACAAAGGATCCAGACTCCATGCAAGAGAAACCAGATGAACTGCACTAACTACAGCCCAATTCCCCTTTCTCCTCTTTGAACTAGAGAGGCCTGTCGGTTCACTGGGAGGGTCAGGTTTGCAGGCCATTAGCACAGCTGGGAGCACAACGTCTCTTCACACTGCTCTCACTTGTTAGAGCTGCAGCCAAACCACCCTTGCTTTGATGGCCACTGAAATTCATGAAGTTCAGCTCTCAGAACACATTTAAGACAGAAGGAAAATAAGTATCTTGACCAGTCTGCACCATCTTTTCTTGACTAATGCATGGGAGGAAAAATTCCTCAGTTCTATGTTACCTATATTACCTCCTTCCTAGGGCACCTTGGGAAAGACCTTTAGCTTCTCCAAGTCCCAGTCCATCCACCTGCAATACAGGCCTTCTTGCCTGTCTGTGCACTTATTCAAATATCGACATTAGTCTTAATTTTCCCACAGTTAATTGTTTTAAAAACAACTCTTAAGCCTACCTGTAGAAGAGGTCCAGCCACTTCAATATTATATTCACAGATTCTTCAATTTAGCAAGTTATAAAGGACCAAGAAAAAAAAAATTAAACACTGCTTGTCTTTTCCCTGCAGTGTTCCTTTGCAGCAAAATATTTGCCTGTATAGGAAAGACGCTGCTGGCATTCAGACCTTAAAGAACAGCAAAGAAACTGTGGGAAACATGTGGAAGGAGGTGTTCTCTACCTGAAAGGAGTAATTTAGTCCAAACAAATCCCCAGTAATAGTAAGCTGTAGTTTTACTTTTCATCCTAATAGCTGGGATAGAGGAACTTATACATATAGGTTTTCACAATGTTTTGTCTCAGAAATATTTATCATTCTAAGAGGCAATAGATGACATTCCATAATGATACCTCTTACTGTAGTTAACACTGCAGAGAAGAAATCTGTCCTCAAGTTCCATCATAATAAAAAAAGCAATAAAACTAAAAAGTGCATATAAAGTAAATAACTATTTCTGACAAATATATATTTGTCATCATAGCTGCCATGTGATGTAATCACTTGCTCTTCTATCACAATTGAGGACCACCACACACCAGTAATAGTAACAGTTAATTTTTATATAGCACATCACATTTTAATCTGAAAGCTCTCTTCAGAATAAGGGCAAGGTTGTGAGGGACACAGCCAAAACCTGTCCTACGGCAACTTACAAAAGAGAGTCAGGAACCCAGTGCAAAAACCACCCAAGTCTGAGATTTCAGTCTGTCTGGGTAATCTGTTCCAGCATTTGACTACACCCCCCATGATAAATTCTTCCTAAAACCTAATCAGAGTTTTCCCTATTGCAGCCCGTGCCCATTACATCTTCCCCTTTCACTGAGCACTTCTGGGAAAAGTCTGGATCCGTCTCCTTGAAATGACACATCTTCTCCCATCACATACAGGAAGACAGAAATAAAGTCCCACTTCAGCCTCAAATGTAATTTTTCAAGAACATTCCAAAATACCATGTGAGACAACTTACTCTGCTAAATTTATGTATTTCTAAAGGAGAAAGTGTTGTGTTAATCCAACCGGGATTTTAACTTTTCCTAGAAACACTTCAGATAGAATTACCCATTGATAATTGATGAATTTAAATTACTTCTGACAATTAACAAAATTACAAGTGCAAAGTCCTGCTCATTGGCAAATAAAATGTGCTGGAATCTGCCTGCCTTCTTCATGTAATATTCCCTGTGCTGGCTCCCCAGTGGGATTTTTCACAGTAAAACAAGCTGGTTTGTGCCCAAAATGCATGTGATAATAAAGCTTTCCCTTATAAAGCTTATATTGTGCAACACATCTTGTTTATTTGTGTAAACTTATATTGTGCACTTGTGGATGGGTCCAACCTGAGGTCAGAATTCTTAGAGAACTGCCACAGTTCCATGAACACAAAATCCTTACTTAGCAATAAAATGTCCCAGGACTCCTGGTGGGTGCTGTGCCTGCAAGGATGGATGCCATGCAGATCCAAAGGGCTGGGAGAAGGGAAAACTCTCAACATTTACCTAGTGGAAAGCTTCAGATCCACAAAACTTTCAAAGAATGTGAGTAACTCACAGGCACAGGGTGCGCATAGAAAAGATGACAGCTCATGTATGTTAGCTCAAGTGGAAAGCTTGGAAGTGCTATAAACCCAGCAAACGTTGATGTCTGCATGTTTTAATGGAAAACAGAGTAGAAAAATGACACAGCAACTGACCTTGACAGTTTTGCAAGGAATAGTGCTCCCGTGAAGAGCATTGGTTATTCCCACTGAGTGCCACAGGGCTGTCCAACAGGAGACAGAGGTCCTCTAATTTTTTTCTCAAATGCAAGAATTTGTAGTGGAGAATGCAAGACTGAAGTTGCTTTTAAATGTAAACCACTTAAATATGGTTCCTTACATAACCTGAAGCTGTTTCCTGGATTTTTAGCTCTCTAATCCCACACATCCTTTGTTTTCATTTGCCAGGTTTCAAAGACTGACCAGTCAGGTAATGCAATTTACCTGTTTCACACAACTAAAGCTCACCGTGGAAGAGATAAGAATTAGGCTCTTGTTATTTAATAATTTCTTTGTAATTTTGTAATTTGTAATTTCTTTGTAATTTTAACAAAGGATTGATACTGACTTTCCCTTTGGCCTTTAACCAAATAGCCAACTGTGGGCACTGGTGTCAGTTACAACATCTGTGAGTATCTACAGCAAAAAATGTCAGATGTGTACCTTGTTGAGGGTTTTCTTTCCCTGAGAGACTCAATTTCTGCATGTTTCACTTGACAAAAAGTCTTCTTTATTTCTGATCAGATATTTCTCTACCCCGTTTGATGCTGTAATGCTCATTGTGAAGGAAAGACAAAACCTTCAGCCCTTTACATGGTGCTTTCAGTCAAAATGTGTGACCAGCAATTGAGCACCCTTCAAACCCTTGTTAAAAAGCACCTGTGTATTTCATCATGCTTATGGCAAGGCCTAAATGGGGCTCCCGACAGCTCTGATTTTCTTAACTCAAATGTTTTAATGAAACCAACAGTGGGGATCAAAGGTTTCTCTCATACTCTGTTTCCTTACTAAATGCATAAGGTCCGGCTGAGCTAAATGTCACATTCTGACTTGCTTGATTTAGCCCTGCTATTTAGTAGTAATTATGGACAGAAGTCTCATTTAGGTGTATTGATCCAGTCTTTAACATGAGGAATAAATTCAGCAGCTGAGCTATGGAAAACACTGGATGAATTCTCAATTCATGGCTCTCCAAAAAGAACAAAGGAGCAGCAACACATTTGCTGTAGCACCAATTCTCACACACGTATGTCTGGAGTTAAAAACGCTAAAAAAGCTTCTCCTCAGGGAGAAGCCACACCACGAGCCACAAAAATCCTGTGGCCCATCAATAAAGCCATTGGAGAGGAAGGCTCCAATTCTGCCTCCATGGAAGGCAGTATCCCAGTTCAGGAAAGCATTTAATCGTATGTTTCGGTCCATCAGAATTCATGAGAGTCCTTAAGTATGTGCTTATTTTTAAAAGATGCTTAAGTGCCATTGATTTCAAGTACATGTGTAAGTGCTGTCCTCAATATAAATTATTTCTGAAACCAGGGTTGATGGGAGTTATATCACTGATTTTAATAAGAGCAGAACAGGAACTCAAGAATTTAAGAATCTCGAATGCTTATCCAAATTGAATGTCTACATGACAATAAGGAGAGCATAATCATGGAATGTTGCATATTTATATTTCTGCTACCTAAGCAAAGAAATTCTGGAATTAATGAAAAATCCTGAGCTCCTCATGCTAACAGAAGGCATTTACCACGACGGGATAAAAACTTCCCTATCTCCGTATCACCTGAAATTTTTAACTTACATGCATTTTACTATTTTAAGGTTTGTGGAGGGTTTTTGAAAGAATAACAATACAATTTTCTGGTTAAATATACTTATTTCTTAAGTGAGAAAAAAATCCATAATATAATTCTATGGGAGTTACCATAATAGACTGTAACAGCTGCTATGGTCTATTGTGTAAATAAGTAATTACAGAATTTACAGACTATCATGTAAATATGTAATTATGGACTTTTTAAAATGTGCATTATTTCCTCGATAGTCTATCGTTTAAATATGTAATTATGGACTTTAAAACATGTATTATTTACTCAGACTGCAACAGCTCCTTGGGACAGAGCTGTTCTGGCCTATTGGGTAAACATGTAATTATGGAAATTTTAAAAATATGTATTATTTATTTGCCAGTGCTGCTGTCAATACATCCGGGCAGCCATTGGGAAGTGGGTATCATATAGTCAATATTCTGTCAAGTTTTCATTAGTCATTTGAAGTAATTCTCTGTATGTTTTGGTCTGATCCAAGGGAAGAAACACTCCCAAGTATGTGCTTCTGGTGTGGTTTAATCCCAGAGGAATCTAGTTTTGGTTCTGGGAGACTACTGCACAATGAGAAGACCAGTGCTGGAAGTGGGCCTGATCCCCACAAACATTATTCTTCATCTCAACTAAAGCTTCAAGGTAAGAATACCCACAGAACACAATCCATGGTGCCTCTTGCATCCCAATTTCTGTGCATCTTAAGCAGGAGACAGGTCGGAGCAAATTTATTTAAAGGTTATGCAATTTACGAAGTGTGGCATTTTTGTAATATACAGAACTATGTATTCCAGAAATGCTTCCAATGACAAGAAAATATTCTTCAAAGTGGTGGGAGAAACTTATTAAAGGGGTTTCACTCATCCAAGATGGAACTTCAAAGACATTATTATTCTGAAAAAGGGGTAATTACCATTACCATTAAATATTTATGTTTCTAAATTACCCATAGGCCCCAATCAGAGACGAATTCTAGGTACTCTACAAACATTTATGAAAATCCCAACCTCAAAGACTTCACAATTTAAGAAATATTTTCGAATATATTATACTCTATAGAATGCTTTTTAGAAGCAAAATTAATGTGGTCTTAGGCCAAAATGTATGCACTGAGTTTATGATCTGCTGTGTTCGCATCTATTTACCAATAATTCTAACAATAGGCATGATTTCCCTAATAGACCACAGCAAAAAGCAGAACCAGAATGACTTATTCTTGTAAATATATAGGACAGTTATGTAGCATGAGACTGTGTTACACTACAATTCTATCCTTACCTTGGAAATAGGAGCGGAATTGTCATTTTCCTAAAATTATCTCCTAGAAAAGTAGAGAGAAGAAAGATAAAACTCAGAAAAGAAAAAGTATTTTAAAGATAAGGAATATTGCCCTAGTAAGATATATTTATTATTCATTTTTATTGATGTCACTTTCTCCATGGTCTTAAAGCCTTGTGTAATAAAAAAGCTCTAAGAACTGAAACTAAATAGAAAACAGTAAGAGTACTGAAAAAGCCAAAATAATTTCCATCCTGATGAAAGATGGAGTTAGACTGAGTCCAGAAAAGTCAGCTCAGCCCTCCAGGATGGATCTGGACTAACCAGTGCAAAGCTGGAACATGACCTCTGAAGAGCAGGGTAAGAACCTGGGATTGCTTAGGCCTGAGAGGGGATGACTGGCAGGGACACAGTGAAGTTCTTCAGATACTTGACAAGACAGAGAGGAGTGAACAGCCTCCTTTTTATGTCCAATTTAGATAGAACAAGTGGTAATGAAATTCAATATGCCAAGGGAGATTTAGGTCAATGGGTTACCCAGAAAGACTGCAAAATCTTTGTGGTTTCTAAAAATGGAGTGAACAAACTTCCAGCAATAATGGCACACTTATCCTGCCTTTGAGAAAGGAAGATAGAATCTCCACATCCTTTCCTGGCTGGTTTCTATAGGGCTTTTTGCTCCAGAACTGACCACAAGCTTTAGATTCAGGCTTATGCCTAAAAAACAATGAAACCCACTGAAATCTTAACAAGATAGAAAAAGGAAAAAAAAAAAGGGGAAAAAAAAAGCTGAATAATATAGATCTTCAATGCAGTCTAAATATGTTTATTTCAAGATCTTATTTCCTGAACAAAAAATGTCCTGTCCCCTACCCAGAGTCTGGCAACCCATACTCAAAGACAGCTCTTAGAAAGGGCCAGATTGTTCCAGGTTGTTTTGAACTGTGAGAAAAGGATGTGTGGGAAGACACTTTCCTATCTCCACATATGTACCACAAACATATATGTTATTTTCAACCTTAAAAAGGTCATTGTTTATTTCAGAAAGGTAGAAAAAGTTTGTTTCCTCCCAATCTATCGTTCACTTAGCAAGAGAAAAAAGCTGGCAAGAAAACATAAAGGAGAAAGGAACAACTGCCTGAACAAGTGATACATGTGGGTGTTGTCACAATGAGAACCAACAGTCCACATCTGCAACACAGCAACTGTGAAATCTCCAGCTATGATGAGGATTTGCAGCTCTCTGTGGTGAGTTCCACTGACCATGGATTTTCTGTAATAACGAGCCTGGCTTTCTAACAGTAGTTGGAAATTGTTGTACTTCACCACCCATGTAAAGCAGGTAAGTTTTGTAGGAAGAGTCTCTGCAAGCTTGGAACCAAACACTGGGAATTCCTTCCAGAACCTGGGAATATGCCACAGTCCTTGCTCTTCAGAGCTGTTTGTTCTGGAGCTCAGCCTGCATTTGCAAGGTCATGCCGGATACTACTCGTCACACTGTGTTGCCTATGTGTGAAATCCTCATTTTTTGCAAATCTCACAAATATATATTCATGTCATAGCATCTTAACATCCAGGGATGGTTGGAGCATGCCAAACCAAGGGGGACTGCCCCACATGCTCTGCTTTAGTGTGGGCAAACCAAGGCCAAGTGGGAAGTTGTCAGCTGGAGACTGGAAATCTTATGGGAAGGTTTCTGGAGCTAGGTGGAGGGGAAAATATAGACCTTGCCTTGTATGTTTGCAATTAGTTATGTATGAAGTAGACCTGCCAAAATTGGAAGTAGTGTCCATTTTGTAGCAGTAATTATTATTGTGAATCCATTTTCAAGGTGGGATTATGGGCACTAAACCTCTGGGACTGGCTGTGCTCCCCATGCATTAAATCCTCATTTTGTGCAGACTTAATGAAAAAGATAGTTTCTTGTAATATGTTCTGTCTTGTCAGTTGCTCCTACACATCAGTTTTGGGATGCTTTCTTTGTGCTTAATACGTGCAGTGATAATTTTTTCACATACTCTTTCTGTAAATGTTCCACCACAAAACATTCTGTTAAACAGGAATTAAGGTTGTAAATATGCATTAATAAGTTAGAACAAATTCTGTACTAATTGCCTGCCCATACAACCTCACTGCCTTAGATGGAGAAAAAGCTGCTGAAGAACATTGCAAGCTGCCTTCTCATCCCAGAAATGTTATTCTACCTTGACATACAGGGGTCTGACAGAGAATCAAATCCTGTGCTGAAGTTTGTATGAAACACACGCTTGAGTATCAGATATGCAAGATTGCACTCCCACTTTACAAACATAAAGGACAGGATTGCAAAAGCACTTGTCAGTGGCCTAAATCTGCTCTCCTTGGAGTAAATGGCATTTTCACCACTGGCAGTAGAACTAAGCCAGTAATCCCCCCTTTTGGAAAACCCTATCCTGGGAGATGTGAATTAAACAAATCCTATCCTTTGTGATTTGAATTAAACAAAACAGTTTGGGTTTCTTTTGTTCCCTGAGCTAACATAGTCTCATCAGCCTTTCACCTACAGTTACATCACAGGATGAACCACACATCAGAGTGAGCCCTTTTTTAAAATTTACTTTCTGTTCCAGTCACATAAAATACATTCTACTGTCAAAATTCTCTGTTAATTCCTTCAGGAATCAGTCATTATTATTTTCCCTCTTAGCTCTGACAGATCTGTCCGTTCCCGTGGCTGAAATTAATTTTTTTTCCTGTTTCATAAGATCATATTTTATTGTCCATATATTAGGAGGGAGAACAGTATCAGAGAGCAGGCAAATCAGATAATAATTAACAGAAAATTAAATAATGGCAATTAATAATGATACCTTTCTCTGTATGATAACACAAAATTTCACAATGGCGTTGAGAAACTTGGTTTATTCCTACCTGTAATTTACTTTGAGGTCTTAGAATAAAAGGTGCTTCAAATTGAAAAATATCACTATTAGCATAAAAATGAGGTATGTTCTATTTATTTTGTGTATTAATTTAGCAGAATATATTATTACACAACTTTATACTGTAAGCACAAGGTCACACAGGATATGACTTGTCACACTGTGTTGCCTATGCATGAAATCCTCATTTTGTGCAGAGCTCTGAAATATATATTCATGTCAGAATATCTTACTGTCCAGTGACAGCCCCAGAGTTTCATTCTATTACATACTGGGGAAACAGATTCAGCATCATTTGAGAGGCCTTTTCTTCTGTTGATACCCGAATGAACTCTCATTAAATATCAAAAACCAAGGAACAGTCATCACAAGAGAGCCAGCCCCAGTAATGCTCTCCTTAACCTGAGACATGATGATATCCATTCCACCAGCATTGTTTTATCATTTTGGTGTGACTGTTGTGGTCAAACAGCCAAAACAGAGCATTGATTTTACAGTTACTAGAAAACAGAACCTAACTTCACAATAAATGAATGAAATGGTTTCTAGGGATGGAATTTCTCTGGCACTGCCACTGTTGCACACACTGCACAGACCTCAGGACAGCTAATTCACCCTTCTCCAAACTTCCAGTCAGCCTAGGAGCACACACTGGAAATTCAAGCTCTGCTTACACTGAGCACACTGATGGTTGCAGTTTGATAAACAGGCGTTCCTGCAGAACTCTTTTAACCACCTACCCATAAACTTGTCATTGTTTTGGTCAGTTTTAGATGTTTTCTCCCCAAACACATTCCTACTGCAGAAACACAAACAAAATTATTTCAGTGCTATGTATCAGGGCAGCCTTTTTTTTTGTTTCTTTTTCAGCAGCTGTAAAATTGAGATTTTTGTATAAACAGCTCTAAGTGGGACACCTCGCTCAACGAAATTCATTGCCATTCTAAGGCAATGTCAGTTTGCATTAAGAAGAGAAATATTACCTTGGTCTTCAATAGCACAGTAGAAAGCAATAGCAGTTTAGAGATCAAGCAGATCACCCGTGTAGCCTCCAGACCAGAACAGCAGGTTTGACATCATACTCAAGCAAATAGCCAGAATAGAACAGCAATTAACAGTTAACAGGCCACTTAAATTAAGAGCTTTCTTTGAGAAAACAGCCTCAGACCTTTCAGAGATTCTAGGAGTAAAGTGGCAAAAGATCGAAGTGCATGGGGAATTTCCTCAATAGGCCTTTTATCCGCAGAATGTACAAACCCAGAAAAGCCTGGCCGAAATGTCGATGCAGGGGAATAGAACTGCACAGAGGAGGGAATTACGAGAGGAAAGGAAACAAGAGATTTTGAGTAATGACCTTCTAAGCAATGGAAACATGACTTTCTTTGCTGATGTCTCCAGAGCCACAATTTTGCATGGTTTGACATTTGGTGCTAACCTGTGTTTTGTACCTTTGTCATGCAACGTGTCACCACAGCATCTGGTAATGGAAGACAGACATGAAGGGTTTGTAGCCGGCCACAGACCTTGCTGAAGCCACTGCCCCTCCCTTGGTGCCCCAGACTCAGCAAAGTGATGGATACATGCACCAAGAACCAAAACTACAGCCCCTGAATAAACACACCCAGCTGTGGCACCCACAAGCACCTCCACCCATTTCTGTTTCACTCACTGTTTTGGCGCACCACCACCATTGTGCTGATATGACCACAGGCTTCTCACCTTCACACAACAGTAAAACCCACTCTCAAAGATGAGTGTGAAAAGTGAACATCTCAAACTCCCTGTCCCAAACCCTTTTACACTGCTTCACAACTCTACAATATAAAGTATTTTTCTTCCATTCGTGAATTTGACCTCCACTAACTTTTCAAGTCAAACAGTTCAAAGAGTTAATAAAGATGTATCTTTGCTACTTTTCTCAATCTCACGTAGCTAAATGCACTCTGAATTTGGGACATGTAGGAGCACAGCCTCAGAAATATTTGTAGGTTCAGCACTGCGACAGAAAAAGCCTGGAACCAGCCCCTACCTCCTGCTACCTTAGTAGTCATTTTGCGGGTCCTTCTGCTGCCAAGCCCTGGAAGCAATTCATGTGTCTCCCAAACATTCCGATACGGGGATAAGTGCAGCAGGACTCACAGCCAGTGTATTCAGGTCACAAAACCGGGGGAGGCCGCTGCCCCTTAGCCACATCCAGGAGGGCAGAGGTGCCAAATTAGTTTTACAGCTTTCCAGCACTGAGATGTGTCTGGGGCCGGGGGACTTTTTGATGGACGCATGGGAGCAACACTTGCATCCTGCTTGAAAGGGTCATTTCCACATTTCACAGCAGTGGCCTATGGCGGGGGAGGGGGGGGGGGGGGGGGCGCAGTGTCAGATCAGCAGTCTGGGGGCTGGTGATGGCAGGGGGAGGGATCCAGGCGCCTTTCTGGCTGTTTCGGGGCGTGGGGGGTAGGACGTGGAACACAGCTCTGAGCAGCACCAAAAGCTAAAACTGTTCCTTCATTGAGGAAGGTTGGGAGCAAGAGGGTTTTGGGGGATAAAAATGTTAGGAGTGCAGATGTTTTAGGGCAAAATCAGGGTTAATGCTGTTTGGGGGTGAAGCTGTGTGCAGACAAGGGAGTTTGGGAGCGAGTGAGACCAAAACAAAAGCATTGGGGTCAAGGATGTTTGGAAGCAAGGGCAAGGACCATTGAAGGTGAGGGTGTTGGAGGCTGATGGCACTTAGGGGATAAGAGCATTTGCAGAGTCAAAACATTTAGGGGAGAGGGCATTCAGGTCAAGTGTATTTGGCAGCTGGCACGTTCGGGCGTGAGGGTGTTTTGGGGAGAGGGGTTCTGCGCTGCTGCTAGCTCCCAGCCGCCTCCGCCGGTGCCCACGCTCGCTCTGCGTTGCGGATCTCGGACACCGGGAGAAGGAGCCTCATCAAGCCGCCCCCGCCACCTTCCGCGCGTCTCTCCCCGCTGCCCATTTCGGGGCCTCTCGTTCCCCAGAAGCGGAGCCCCCCAGTCGTGCGGGCGCTGCGCGCAACCCCCCGTGCCCGGGCGGGCGGCTCTCTCCGCCCGGCGGGGCACGGCGGCGGCGGGCGGGGGGCGCGGGGGGCGGCCGCGGGGGCGGAGCCGGCAGTCAGCGCCGGGCGCCGTGACCCCGGGGCGGGGACGGGCACGGGGACAGAGACGGGCATGGGGACGGACGGCCCCTGGCCGGCGCGTCGGCGAGCGCAGCCCGTGTTCCCCCCGCGACACAGACACACACAGACACACACAGACACACACAGACACACACACAGACACAGACACACACACACAGACACACACACAGACACACACACACAGACACAGACACACACACAGACACACACAGACACACACACAGACACACACACACAAACACACACACACACACACACACACACACACACACACACACACACACACACACACACGCATCGGGCGGGGGGAGCCGCTCGCCCCCGCCCCAGCGCCCGCCCGGGTCCGGCCGCCGCAAGCTCCCGCACTTACCCGGGCCGCAGCGAGGTGTCGGCGGGCGGGCTCCGGCGAGCCGCGACTGCGGGGGGCCGGGGAGAGCTGCTTGGGTTTGGGGGGGGTCCGTAATCCAAGAGGCTTTGGGCTGCCAAATGTAAACACTCCGCCATGATTTCTTTGTTTAGATAATTGAACCTGCCTCCCTCTCCCTCGCCGACTCTCGCTCGCTTTTATTTATTTATTTCCCCCCTCCCGTCATCATCATCATCATCATCATTATGGCTTTTGTGGGGTGTTTTTTCTTTTTTCTTTTTCTTTTTCTTTTTCTTTTTCTTTTTCTTTTTCTTTTTCTTTTTCTTTTTCTTTTTCTTTTTCAAGGGTGGTTATTTACCAGCTGCATTTATCAACTGCTGGTTTTACAAAGATTTATATACATAAATATATACATATTTATCCTTAAATGTATCCCTATGGGGAGGCGATGGGAGGCATGAAGGACGGGAAGTTGTTCCCGCAGGTTTTGGGAGTTGTCCTTCCTCCTCCCTTGGCTGCCGGGGCCGGCGGGGCCGGGGGCAGCGGCCGCATCACCTCCCGCAGCGCCAGGCGCTCCCAGGGAAAAGGCGGTGGTTCCAAAGGCATCGCCCGCTCCAGCGGGAAGGATGCTGTATGCAGGGGGAGACGGGTGGAAACTTCCAGCCTTAAGTTTCTTCATTGCATTTCCTCAAAATCCAAGCTCAACGGGAAAGCATGCATGTTATTATTATCTATTCTTATTACTATGCGGGAATTCTGTGTCGGGAAATAAGCGTTTATTATAGGAACTGTACAGGAAATGTTAGCATGACATGTTCCACCTGCAGCCCTACTTTGGAAGCAAGTTTCTGTATTTGAAAATACCAGTGTATTTCCTGTCAGTGCTACTTGAAAAAAAACCTCAATGCACTTCATTAATGTCCATAAATACCTTTCCATAGACCTGATCCTATCAGATCCCAACTTTCTGAGGCACTGGTGGAAGTGCTTAGGAATGCAGGAGGCTGACTCGCAGTGCACCAAGCCTGTCAGCTGCCCAGGAAGGACGTGGTGCCCCAACAATTCCCATGGGGTATTTGAGGAATTTTAGGCAACACATCTCTCAGGAATTGTGCCAAAGACTCCAGAAATTCTCCATAGCTTGTATTTTGTTCCTTTTTGTATTAAGAAAGAGCACCACCTCCTGATGTCTCCCTACTCAATCATTTCTAGGAGGTCCTCAAATGTCACAGAATGTACAGCATTACATTTGCTGTTCATGTGTAGAAAGAGCAATATAGCAAGGAAAATCTGAAGAGTTGTTATATAGAAAAACAAGGTTATTTACTCACCCTGTTACACAATAAAGAGAAAATGCTCTGTGACAGCTACCAATCATCAGATAGGTTCCCTGTCCCTTTTGCTCTGACCCTGTTGGTACGATACTGGCCACCATTCCCACAGCCAACAGCCTCAGCTTTGGAAATGCACTGTCCACTTGTGCCTTATTGTACCTTAAGTGTTCTGCTGTGGGCAGAGATCCTTGTACCTTAGATATTGTGTCTGCCACAAGCAAAGGTCCCTTTACCTTAAATATTGTGCCTTCTATGGGCAGAGGTCCTTTCTCTGCAAAGGGATCACCAGTTTTGACCCCCAAACCTTCTCTAAGTTTCACTAATCCCTTGTAAAGCCATTGTAAATTGTTGAGATAAGGAGCTCTGAATGTACAGAGAGCACAGAAAAAAATAAAAGAGTATACTTATGTATTACACTGCCAGTCTATCAGAATACGGGGTTGCATTACAAGTTACATTTTAGAACTGCCCAGGTATTTGTAAACAATTTTACAGTAAAATACTGGGAAGCTGATTGGGTCGTGGCCAGAGTGAAGCAATTTCCATACAGGCCTTGGAGTTGCTCTCAATAGATTGGCAGTCCTCAGGTCACCCCTCACAGTCTGACCTCACTTCTGTGTTTGAAATACCAAAATAAACACCATCACTTGGTTTTCCACAGTGACCCCAGCTCTGCTGTCCTATTTTTTTCTAGTTCTTTTATACAGAATTTCAAGAATATTTCCCAGTTTCTGCTTTCTCTGCTTCCCTTTTTTAAGGTTACGCTATTTGCTTACGATGCTATTTTTACTTCCCTGCCAGGATTTCATTGCAATCTCCCCTTTGTGGATTTTTTTACTTGTGGCCATTTAAATTCATTTCAGGCTAGAACTTGGCATAAAAGTTCGCAGATTTCAATTACTATATTTAATCCATACTCAGCTCTTAGACTTTTTTTTTTTTAAATGAGAGTGGAGACAGAAACAATTTTGTTGTGGTTCCAAATGGTGCTATCATTCTGTACTGCTTTCAAATCTTGTCTTCATTCCACTAGCTTTTCAAAAGGACATGCCAGAGCATTTGAGATGTGACTTTAGAAACATGTTGCTTTACAATCCTTTTGAAAACAGGTTATTTCAGCATAAAACTTTTTGAAAATTAAGCACTGTGGGTGCACAAGGGTATTTTTATTATAGTCTTAGGTATGGCTCACTGAACAGCAAAGCCAGTTTTCATGTGGGCCAAAAAGGGGCAAAAGTCTTTTTTACACTTTGAAAAACAGTTTTGCACTACTGTGTTTGTATCATTAATTTTTGGGAATATTCAGGCAGTGCTGTGTTGGCTCTGCAGATATGAGGAACAGGTAATGACGTGTAGATTTTTATTAAACAAGATTACATTGGATAGCTTAAATTTCCTTCTTCTATTTATCCATTTAAAAAGCAAATGCAGTACTTAATCCACGATGAATTCCATTGTGTAACTCTAGCTGAGTAGTTGCTTGAGAAATATTTCTACCAAGTCAAACTTTTGTTTGCTCCAGGGTTTAGTATTATTACTATTATTAAATGGTTTTATTACAGTAAACAGAAAATGGCAGAGCTACTGCCATTTTGGTAGTATTAAATAAATGTAATTAAGACAGTGGTTTTTATCACAGCACATGCACAGGTGATAGAGGGATCCTGTGACAGACCCTGCAGTCTTTCCCTAACTGCTAGTTAGACAGTTTCACCAGTCAGACTGGACAGAATTTTCCAATCTCTTGCTTCCAGCTGTGGGAAGTTATGGAAAATCACACCAGACCTGCATGATAGTATTTCCTCTGACTTTGCAGAGCTGCTAATGATTGATTTTATAATTAGCTATTGTATCACACCCCGATGTGATGAGCAGGAGCAGAGAGGACTCTGTGGTGCTGGTGACAAATGGGATAAGTGGCAGTCCCTGTCTCGAGAGCAAGCAGGCCCAAATCCAGCAGATCCATGGCCAAGTCCATCCTGACTGCCTTGCTCACCTGTGCAGAGAGCAGACTGCTTTTTCCACACTTTGGAAAAGGAAGGCAGAGGGGCACTAATTACTGGCCTGAGTGGGGATGGGAGTAGAAGGATCATGGGAGAAAGTGTGCAAAGAGCTGCAATAATGTGATCCATACTCAAGGATGTTTATGATGTCTATGATGAGGTATCTCGTGCTGAAAATGGGCCCTGTAAAAGGCTTATTTGCAGACAACCTTTGAAATAATGTCACAGAGTTTTAAAACCATGGAAAAAAGCTCAAAGGGAATAGGCACATTTTCCTTCATTCTTCTCATTTGGGGGGTAAGTCTTTATGGTAATGTAACTAGATTCTTTGCAAAGCTGTTTTCTGTATTAATTTGCCTTCCTTGAGATTGCATTTGAAATGTGTATGTAAAAAAACAATGATGTGTAGACTGGGAGTATTTTAATCAATGCAATATGACAAGGTATCCCCTGGTCATAGAATGGTTGCAATGTGAGAGCTCTGTAATAAGCTGTGCTGTTGTACAAGGGAGTAGATACAAGATCTTGAAAACAGCAGTAAAAGTCTTGCCTAAAAAGATAATATCCAGATTCTAAAGTAAAGTTGAGATTAAATCTGTCAGTCTAAGAGCTAGCATCTGCTGAACCAAAAAAAAAGAACAAAGCAAAACAAAAAAACAAAAAAAACCAAAAAAAAAACCAACACGAAACCTCAGGTGCTGAGTTTCTCTTTTGCAAGCAGATCTTTCTACTGTAAATATGGGTAAAAGCAATTACAGAAGAAAATATGAAAAATAAAGTTTTCTTTGAGTGCTTTGCACAAAGTTAACAAATTGCTATTGCACAATAGTAACACTGCATTAATTATGTCACTATTTTTCCTTCGTGATAGATTATTGTGAGTAATTAATCACTGTAGCATATTAATAGTGGTATTAGTTTTTAAACAGAACAATCATATTAGTAGCACACTTGTCATATTAGTGAAAATTAACAAAATGATGAAAAATTGCTACCAAGGCTTTGGGGCTCTAACACTGCAAGGAAATAACTTTTTTCCCAATCCAGCAGTTTTTCAATGAGCATATATTTTCTTGCAAAGATAAAGAGACTGTTTTACAGTGTTCTGTCCAAGCCCCAGGAGCCATTTCAAAATATTTATGCCATCCTTTTAATGCCAAATGTGTGTATTCTTTTATGAGTCTAATACTGTTGCATTCTGCCTTTTAAAAGCCTGAGTGCTGTCATTCACAACCCCTGGCATGAGGTTTGAGGCCATTAGCTACTTTTTGTGTTGGGGATTGGGAGTCTGTACTGTCTGGTGAACTTCTGGAGCACAATCCTGCTGCCTTTCTAAAGCATTTAGGAACATTGCTTACAGAGCCACTTACTGTGAGCTTGTCCATGTGGTTCCAACCAGTCCTTTTTAGGGTCATTTTTGAGGGGGTTTATGTTTGTTTAGGAAGCAGGAAGCTTCAGGCCCCTCTGAACATCTTCCTTCCCACTTATTCATCCTGGCCTTTTGCAATTCTAGCATCTTTATCTCTGCCATGGGATCTCTTGCTAATACACAAAGATGATGTATAGGTTTCTCTCTAAAAGTAACAACTTGAATTAGGGAATGGGATTAGAGTGTGTATTTCCTGCTCCTTCCCTCATGAACATCTGGTGCCTCAGAATAAAAAAAAGAGAAAACATTGACCAAACGCTGAGAATCCTGTTTGGAACTGGAGTCACTGGTTTTGCCTACTGCTTTGTGAAACCAAAAGGAAAATCTTCAACCTCTTGGGTGTTTAGAAGCCAGTAAAATACAACTTTTCCCCCATTTATGATCTACTTTGGGTTAGCTGTTTTATACTAAGCAGTTTCTTCGGCTTAGATCTCCTGATTGAATGGAAGACATAAATAGATTCCATTTGATTAACAACAGAATGTCACACTGTGAAAATAAGTATTTATGGATAAGCAATAGGCCACAACAGGCCACCTTTTCTTCAATAATCACTTGAGCCCAGTCAGTCAAATGCAGATGAAGTTATAAATTTCTTGAGTTTTCAGAATGACCCCAAAGATGGCTTTATATTCTTTTCTCTGTGCAAGATTGCTTTCTTTGACCACTGATTCATCAGGAAAGTATTTTGGAGATTTAGAAGCACAATCAGAACCAGAATTCCCAATATCTGTCCAACAATCCTTGGTCTGTTTTTTTGCTAAAGTGTCTCTAGACAAAATCCATATTTCCACAAGCTGGAACCATCCTAGGGGAGTCAGATCACTGAACAAGTCTGCACCAACCACAGATGTGACCCCGACATACAACAGGGTTAATAACAGTGCCTTAATTGCAAAGATTAATTAATGCTTATAAACAGCTTTTATTCTCAAAACTGCTGTTGGATTAGCCAGGCCACAACATCTGCATGAGCAAAAGTATGTGCAGCTGTTACACCTGGGCTGTTCTTGGCAGAAAAAGTTCCTCAGGAAACATCCACAGTGACACTGGGATCAGCTTTACAGTGACCCCACGTCCATACCTAGTGACCATCTGCCCTGAAAGCCTCCCAGCTTCTCCCATGGCAGCAAGTCTGTGTAGGGTTGGAAGTGCTGCTGAGCTCCCAGCTCTCAGCTGGGACTGGCCCCTGTCCCCACCTCTCCCACCTTTCCCACTCCTGTGCGTAGAACTCAGGTAGGTACAGCACAGCTCACACAGGGGCCCCAGTGTCAGCCTGTGCCAGCCCAGCACACCCTGCTCTGCAGTTCCTTTCATTGGAAACACAGCTTTTCTCTGTGTTCTTCCTAGCAGCAGATAAACCATGGGGAGAAACAGGTGGCATAGGTGACCTCCCCTTGGTCTGTGAGTGACAACAGAGAAGTAAAGTTGGTATTTTAGTGTCCCTCTTC
This sequence comes from Cinclus cinclus, assembly GCF_963662255.1. Taxonomy (NCBI): domain Eukaryota; kingdom Metazoa; phylum Chordata; class Aves; order Passeriformes; family Cinclidae; genus Cinclus; species Cinclus cinclus. The sequence continues at coordinate 103,431,462 of NC_085048.1, read as the reverse complement.
TGAAATTTAATTTCCCAAGAATTTCTAAGGACTTAAGGTGTTGTGCAGATGATGGTTGCAAGCAGCTGTACAGTTCCAAATGAAAATCTCCCCAATGATGTTTATAAAGTTGTGCATGTTTTGTGGCACTGATTTTAATACAAAACATTAGAGTGACATCCAGTCTACATGTAACATGCATTTGACTGACATGGGCATTTTTTATACATTGATGTGACATATGCCAAGCATAACAACAGCTCTGACTGTCAACACAGCAAAAAAGGACTTGTATTATCTACGCTCAAGTCAGAATGTTTCAAATCCTTCCCTATTTAGTGGTAGTGATTGTGCTAGACATAAGAGAAGATATTTTTGGAGTAATACAGCGTTGGAAATTGGCCCAAGTGGCATGTAACTCCATGGTAGAAAGAGCAAGAGGTCTTTTTAGTCTCTAAGCATTTAGAAAAGATAACATAACTAGGGCTCCAGTGAATTGGAGTTGTCAAAATTCACACCTAAGAGAAAGGGGGTGTTGGGCCTGTTGCCAGGAAACAGCATCTGGTATCACATTTCTAACAGGATGCATGCATATGAATGCTAGTGGGAGCTGCAGCATGATAAATCTATCCCAGAAATTGCACCTCGTCATGTCTGTGTTGTGGCACCCGCCCATACAGACTTCCTTGTCCTCATTCCCTAACAATACTTTATTCAGCAGCCAGAGTTACTCAGGCAGGTCGTCTGCAGGGCCAGTTACAGGTTCACCTTCTGTGTGGCTGGTGCCACAGACTGTGTGCTGAGCCTGCAAGCAAGCCTGGCTGCTCTTTGTGTGGGTATTATATTATATTATATTATATTACTTTATATTACATTATCTTCTTGCACATTATCTAACTTGCTCCCTGGCTCAGTTCTAAGGCCATATTTGGACACTAATTGTGTACATTAAGCTGCCTCCCACCATTCTCCAGTCCTCCAGCACCATCCCACTTTTAATATTCTCTGTGCCACAGTGCCACTCTGCATGGTTCAGCAACGAACTCTCACAGCGTTTCAGTTCCTGAGAGCACAGAGACACTCACACCAGAATAATTCTGTTTGTGTGGACATGGGGACAATACACAGAGCTCAGAGGAGACCCAGGAGCAGTGTGATCTTGGCCAGCTGATCCACTCTGCCCTAAGGGCAGAAGATGTATCTGGGCCTTGCTTTATTCCAGGACGAGAGATGCAGACCTAGGAGATGGAAGAGAATGGAAGGGGGTAACACTGGAAGTATTACCTGTGATCAGTTTGGTAGTAGAGGTTAGAAATATTCACTCTAACTTTTCCAAGATTGTGGCATTTCTTTGGAGGACAGAAGTCTCTGGAATATACAGAGGTAAAGCCAGACAAAAATCTTGACTGGAAATTCTGGTCCCTGGGCAGTCTCCCAGTGATGGTCGGAGCAGACGTGTAATGAATATCTGGTGTCCTGACAAAGTTCTCAGGGCAGTTTTATGACGTGATACTGGAATTGTAATAATCAGTATTGAATGGACACAATGTTACTGAATTTTCATAAGTTTACTTACAGACTCACAAATATTTTGTAGTTCATCAAATTATAGAACACATTCAAAAAGTAAAACCTGAATAAATAACAGGATCTTATTCTGGGCACCCAGTCTATATCCCCTCAGCACAGTTTCCACAGACCTCTTCTTTTAAACAGCATTTCTGTTCACTCTCAGAGTGGGCCATAATGCAGGAAATTAAGATTTCTTTTTTTTTTTTTAATTAATCCCCAGCAATATTTGTCTTTATTCTAAAGTTTAATTTCATACTTCTTAGATATGGAAATTTGTTAAAACTTAAACTACCTGACAATATTAAAATTGAGGCAGACAAGGAGGTTTAGGAATTGGCAATGTAAAGTCCTTTTCCTGAAAAAGTAAGAATTTCTTTTCTAAAAGACAGTGTCCCCTTGCTTCCCCAGTTAGGAGAATGACTGCTGAACAGTAAGATGTTGTCATGTAGAGTTTCAGTTGCCCAGGCAGGTATTGGTCCAGGGTAACAGAGAGGAAAAGCTGGATAAGGGAGATACACAATAAGTTAATATTCTCACAAATTATTTCTCCTCTTGTGTTTAAAATGCCTTTCACTTCAGATGGCCTTTGGCACTATAACTGTTCTGTGACTAAGTAGCCAATTCCTTTTGTAGCATCATTCCTGTGTCTCTGTATGACTGTTATATTTATTTTTAAGCAAGGCCTTGGCAGATCCATTAGTTTTATTTATGGTTTTATTGCTAATTTTAATCACATTAACCTTGTATATTTGTAATCTCTTAAACTGTGCTCTGTAACAAAGCGCTCGGCTTCTCTTGGGCAGCAGGTTTTACAGGCACATTTTCTGAAGAGACAATTCATCATATACTATGATTATTCCCATCACATCTGAAATCAGGTTATTTGGCTACTTTTAAATGGCTTTATTTACATGAATGTTAATAGAAAAGTTCTTTTCAAACTAAAGTATTTTTGAGTGGAGAATCATTGATTTATGTCAGAATCTGTCTGTAGCTGAGCAGGACAGTATTTCTTGGTACTGCTGGTCATTCCATTTAGGATTCAGTGTTATAAGGACTGATTTTTTGAATGCTATTTCTGGGTTGTTCAGTACATTCTAGGATCGGCTGTTTTACTGGAAGATTCCTAACAATGCCTTGAGAATGTACTTCATATAAAAACCTGAAAGGAAATTCTAGAATTTACCTCTTCAGTGCCATTCACAAAGCTGTTGTCACATGCCAGTTAATTGTAACTGCTAAATATTCTCTTTATTCTTCATATTTACTCACAAGAAACTTCTGCAGATACAAAGATCTCATATCAGATGAAGAAATTTGCTAAGTTTTCAATTGTAGGTGTACAATATAACAGGTGTATTGCAACAGGAAGAAAATGTCCAATGTTCGGTTTTCATAATGCATTTAATAAAATATTTGGAAGCAATTAATAATTGATAGGTTTTAAATACACTGCTTTCTTGGCAATTGTCAGCAACAATCCATATCACTTACTAGGAAGAAGTATGACAACTAATTTTTAGTGCACATGAAAATTGCAAATTAGAACAGGGACCATATCCAGCTCTGTATTATTATGATGAGTAAATAAATTTCTTTGTAGGCATGTTAAATGAAAAAAATAGTGGAGTGGAGTTCATGTATCTTATTCCACATAGATGTTTTTATATGCTGTTGTGATTTTTTAAAATTGTTCCTGCAACAATATTAGTTATTAAGAGCCTTTTAATTAATTAGAATAATTTAAATTAATCATGAACATTTTCTTCTTTAAATCAGTTTTGCCTGTCTGTTGCTTTAAATATTCTGAGGTACAAGTTCTGGAAGGACAAGCCATAGTTCCAGATATTTTTTTTTCCAGCTTTTACCTTGTTTTATGTTATTTTGGCTGGTTTTGTCTGCCAGAGGGTATTGAAGAGCTTTAAATTTCATGGGGATAAAGATGCTAAGAAGCAAGAATATACCAAAGTGGGTAAGGCTGTGTGCTACATTCCACAGTCTCCCTCAGCTCTCATATCAGCATAACTAGAAGTATTGGGCCTGCTAAGATTTTATATCAATGTGGTGTTCATGAAAATGTGAGATTAAAAAAAATGTGGCATAGTGACCCCTCAAATCAACGTTGTGTTTGAAGAAGTTTTATTGTGCCTTGTGTAGCTTCTCTAAAAATGTAAATTAGCTGGGGATGTGTGAAAACAGAAAAACCTGCTGGGAATTGGGCTGTAAGAGGCCACAAATAAAAACAAGCTTTACCATTGCAATTACCTTGATTTCTTTTGGAAAAGCAGTACATGTGCAAAAAATTTCTTTCTCCAAAGAAACTTCTTAGTCTTTGTAAACAAAAATTGCCTTTGGATAATGTTCCACTTGAATTGTCAGTACAAGTTTGGAACTGAGAACTTAAGTTTGTGGTTTACTTGCAGAAGCATCTTTTTGTTTTAAATTTGTCCAATCCTTAAGTTCAGGTCACTCTTAAAACTCGAATGTGATCTTATTTATGAAGATTAATTAATACTAAAAAAAATGGTCATGTAAAGAGAAACTTTTTGAGTCTGTGTTGCACAAGAGAAATACAAAAGCTAAAGACCTAGAATCTCCTGCTGAGCTCCAGGCTGTGGCTGCCTTGATCTACCACCAGGGCCGGGCCATGTATTAACCAGTGAAAAATACAAACTGGGAAGGGAGAGTTTACAGCTTTGGCTTTTGCCATCAGAAATGCAGAGGATTATTTAGTCTCACACACATCTCTCAGCAAACTTCTGTCTCTTTACATAAGGTGCTATTAGATACTTATGCCTGCACAAAAAATTTGCACATCATGTGGAAATTTGCTGTGGTTGTGATGCAGATCCAAATGGGGACTCACTAGGCAGAGTTAATTTCGTGTACCTGTAACCCCAGATGGGGCATGGCTTTTATGTTTTGAAAATCTAGTTACTCTAACCCCTATGTCCCATCAGACATTTAATCAAAAGCAGTCGCATTTCCAGCCACAGACTAACCATAGCACACCATAAACACTGTCTTATGGTTGATTCTGACAACTAAATTCAGTCACTTGGAAAAAAGCATTCGGGAGGGTGGAAAACTTTCTGGATGGCAAAGAATTATTTAGGTTAGTCAGCACTACAGAGCACTGCAGAGATGTTCAATCAGACCTAATAAGCTGCACAATGGCAGTCAAATTCAGCATTGACAAATATGAAAATACACATATTGTAAGGAGCAGATTGAATTGCTCATGCACATTGCTGGCTTCTAAATTAACTGTAACAACTTGGGAAAAGGACCTGAGGGTCACTGCGGGCAGCTCAATTAAACATCTGATCAATGAGCAGTGGAGGTTAAAAAAGCAAACAAAATGTGAGAATGTAGAAAGAATGGGATGGAAAACAATGACAATATTGTAATTCTGCAATTATACACATTGTTGGCACACTCTCCCCAAATACAATATTCATTTCATAGTCATGACATCCTAAAATATGTAGAGGAAATAGAAGAAGACCAAAGCTAGGCAACAAAAAGGAACAGAAACAAGGAGAAAGCTCCATATGAAGACAGATTTAAAAGATGAGAAGTGTTCAGTTGGAAGAGGAAATTAATAAGTGGGGACATGATAAAGAGATATAAAATAAGTACTGGTATGGAGAAGGTCAATTGAGTGCTCCTATTTACTCTTCCCCATAATGGAAGAACAAAGTGACATCCATTAAACTGAAAAGAAACAAATTTAAAACTGATAAAAATAAATACTTTTTTTACACAATGCATAATTAGCTTGTTGAACTCACTGCAACAAGCTATCATTATGCCCAAGAGCTTAGTAGGATTCAAAAAGGATTATACACTTATTTGGATAATGAGAGCGCCCAGGGATACCTTAGATAGGATAGAAATGGTTGGGGGTGGAGATGTATGAACCCTCATGCTTTAGGGCATAAACCAATCATTAGCTGTCTGGGATTAGGAAGAAACTTCCCCTATGAGCAAATTATTCAATAATTGTTCATTGTGGGTTTTCTTGCAAATTCCACTGAAACATCTGGTCTTGGCCACTCGCTGCAGAGACAGAGCACTGGACCACTGATATGATCCAGCGTGGAATTTCCATTTCCCAAATTGCCATGTGTGTGTGCCATGAGGCTGGGAAAGCCATCTCTGCACCAAAAGGGATGATTGCCTCTGTTCTTTGACCTCCATGCTGCCTGGCAATTACTGTGCAGTTACTTATGTATTTATTTGTGACACAGACAGGCCAGGATCATTTGAAATGCATCACGCCCAGCTTGCGCAGAGCTGTCTGACGCCAGCATGTGAGAGTGTTTTATCTTTCAAAGTTCTGCAAAGCCTTTAGTGAGATTCACTGATAGTCAAAAGAGCATGTGATTCTACTGAAGTATTATTATCTCTATTTTGCTTTTTATTTTGTTCCTTTTGATAGTTCACTTGACAGATTTTTCTCCTTTTCTCACTTGCTCCACAAGTGGGAAATACACGCTGAAACAATGTCCTAAGGAAGCAGTATTCCAGTCTTCTATTGCTCTAGTCTTATAACAATCCAGGTTAGATTATACAGGGAAGGAACTTAAATTTACCCATCCTGGAAAATCAGTCAGATACTCTAAGTTACTTCCTCGGGGTGCTTTGCCTGTAGCAAAAACAAGTCAACCTGCCAATTTTTCCTACTGTATAATATATTAAAAATGAGATGCCATTGAGATACTTTTGCATCTATTATCACTTTATGGTTTGTTCTCTGCCATTTACCCTCTTTTTAATTCGTTCACTGCATCTTATGATCAAGTTTTACTATTACTATCTAGTTTTACTATTTTACTATTACCATCTAGGGTTTTTTTACTACCACTTTTTTTTTCCTACTGTTACAATCTACTATTTTAGTATTACTATATAGTTTGACTATTACTGTTATTTACTATCAAGTTTTACTGTACCATTTTCCTACTTAAAATGCTGCAACAGAGTGTCAGATGAAGATGGAATTTATGCATTCAACCATGTGCGTACATGATGCAGAACCAGTGTCATCATTCTGGAATATCCCTTTCTCACATTTGGGACTTACCCACCAACCTCTGGAAATCTCATCTACACACCTATTTCCCTATGAGTAGTGCTGATAAAATCCAGTTGGGTCAAATAAACACTAAATAAAATCTAAACTCCCTTGTTTAATTGTCAGGATTCATTGTAAGTTTTCATGGTACTGTGACCTGACAGCATTGAAAACAAAAGGATAAAAATGCCTCAAAGTGTTTGTGGAGAAAGGAGTCAACAATGGAGAAAGTAAAGCAGGGTAGATTAATCTGAGAGAATAAATTCCTAAAGTCAACAGAAAAACAACTTTAAAACATGTAATTGTTTCATTATGCTGCACAAAAATCATCCTTAAACCACACAATTACAGAATTGTGTTCTATACAAGAACAATGTAAATATATTTAAATTCAGTTTATGGAAAACAGAAAGAGTACTTGTAATGGTCAAATAGCTTTTATGTTTTAAACCCAACAGAATGGTTTAAAGATTTGTAAGCTTGCTTAGAATTTGGAGAATTTGGAATAAGATTTTCATAAGAGCAAAAAATGTTTTCCTCATATGTAATGTATTAGTCTGCACTATTTGTATATGTGTTTTAATGATACATTTACCTTAAATAATAATAGCAACCAATCTGATTTTGAAACTGTAGGAGCCCTTAGGAGATATGTCCAGTGTTTATCAATCTGCAAGTAGCAGATGCAATTTCAGATGGAATATAATGGAGAAAATGAATGATGATGTTAAGTGCAAGGATCAGCACTTCTAGAAAGCCTCATGAATAATGACAAATAAGTTGGAAGCATAGCTTTAGAAAAATATACCCGGGAAAACCAGCTGAACTGAGTTAACAAATACTTTACAAGAAACTTTCTAAGCCTTTGGGTTGAATTCAGCTGTAGTCAGCAGTGACCAAGAGGAGCTGCTATCCAACAACTCTGTCTGTGGCCCAGATTAAGTGAGTTTTCTGGTTTTCATCCAATTCCTGTCTCCCCAGTGTTCACACTTCAGGAATTACCATTGGAGTGATCCAGTTTTGCATCCTTGCTGAAGTCTCACACAGGTATGGACTGAGTGGGCACAGGGAATGAACAGTGCTGACAACCCCACATGGTCTCCTCTGGGTCGTGGTGGTGGCTCTGCAGAAGTGAGCAGAGTTCCTGCCTATGCTCTATCACTTACAGATAAATGGAGGTCATCAGCCTCCAGGGATGCCAGTCAGGGCCTTTTCTCACCCTAGATTTCCTATTTACAGCTGGGATTCCTGTCTCCTAAAAGCCATGGACTCTTGGAGGGCTTCAGGTATTCACAGGAACAAAATATCAGAGGAATACTAGCAATATAGAATAAGAAAATCTTTCCTGTCTGTTTCCTTGAAAAAGGCATTGTGACACTGTTGAACAGCCTTTGTTGTAATTGCTGAAGTCAATAGAGCCCTCAAAGGGGTTTCTGCTGTGAAGGTCTCAGGTCTGTGCCTGTCATGGGGCACAAATGACCCTGGTATTGAAACCACCTTTACAGCAAGGATGTAAAGTAAGTGAAGGTCACTACAGTGTAGTTTCAGAACAGTTGTTTTTATTACTTCATACTTCAGATGAGTCCTCAGAGAAGTTCAGGCCCTTCTTTAATGCACAGTTACACCAGCCCAAGCTACTGATTCTGTGGCATTAAGAAAAATTTTTCTTGGAAGATGTTCCACCCCCTGATCACCACTCACGCAGGCCTGAGAGTTCTTGTGTGACAGTTGAGGATCAGGGTCATTGTGGTGCTGGATTTTAGATTCTTCCCTGAAAAGTACAATTAAATGTATTAGAATAGATATAGAAAGAAAATCTCATATAAGGGACCTGAAAATGCACTGTATAATACTCTATTAAGAAAGTAGTCGCATCAAGACTCATTGCTACAGCATATTTTTTTCATTATTTCTGCCTCATTGTATGTGAAACCATATTAGTATAATGAAGTGAGAAATAGTAGGATATAGGATATTATATTTCCTGCCTAGCAGTTTTAGGGAATTTAGCTCAAGGCAAGAGAAAATGCAGCCTTTCTGCCCTGAAGAATAAACAAAAACTTGTTATAGAAATGAAAGTGTCAGTGAGAAATCAGGTGGTCTCTCCACATGCATCAGCACAGCTCTTACCATGGCTTTAGAGAGACCTGCTTAGGGTTTGCTTTGCTTTAGTTCAGTTTAGACACACTCAGGTCTGCTACACATTTATGTGTATCTTTCTCTTCATACTCATTTGAGATGTGGAATAACCAAGCTGCCATTTATCAAACTTGAATGGCAGAGGAACGGTGCAAAGATCCCTGCTTTAGGACTTCAGGTCCCCTAGATCCCAATTAAGAAAAAATAATTTATTTTCCTCTCTTTTCAGCCCCCATGCTTTATTTTTCTTATTCTCTATGTAAGATAACTGAAATTTCTGCTTCTTTTACTTCCTATCTATGTTCTCTTTGGTGTGCCATTAGTCAGTCTTCAAACACAGAATTCTTCCTCCACATAAATAGTAAATTCATCACAGTTTTGTTTGTCATTTATTTCACTTTCTTAAGTATATAAAGAAATCTTACGCTATCAGGGAGAGGAGGATTCCCAAAGCCACAGATACCAACATTTGCATTTAACAGTAGAAAAATACAGGTCTCCAAAACAGCAACTAAATTACCAAATTACTGATAATTGCATAATTCAAGAAAATTAAAAAAAAATTCAAGTTACAAAACTGTAGAGGATCAGTGCTGCTGGCTGAATATTAGTGGACAGCTGTGTGCTTCTAGCAAAGATATCTTTCACTCTTTTACATAAACTATTTTTAATGTATAGCCCTGGTAGATACTCTGTTCAGCAGACTTATTCACTTAATAGGTTTAGGTCAGAGTGTTTCAACAGCTGGTGTTGAGAGATTTCATAACTTAGGAAGCTTAATAGTTTACCAGGTATTAGTTTAAAATGTCTTTTTTCCCTTTGCCAGGTCTTAACAATAAAACAAAAATGTATTCTCAAAACAGTGGATCTTCTACAGTCCACTTCTACAGTGGAACTTTCTACATTACTAAGGGAAAGTTAAATATCCATAAAATGATACTCCTAAATTCTGCTATTCTTAAATGTTAAATGCACTGACTTTCTGCTGAATCTTGGGGTTGGCGAAATGAAGGCAGTGCACTTGGAAAAGCACAGACCTAAGTAGCCCTTTGACTTGAAAGCTCAGAGTTTATAGAAGTAAGTATATAAAATAAATGTATAGTATTCAGAAACCAGCAAGGCAAGTAGCCCATGTCAGAGGTTGAAGTGAGGTGATTTTATTCCACTTCCATTGTTATGTCTCTGGACCATGATGTCCACCCAAGCTGCTTTGTGAGCCTGGACTCCTTTGAAATTGCCTGCTGGTTTTTGGAAGTTCATCCTCTTTCTTTTCCAGCCCTTTTTGCCCTTCAAAGAGAGATCCAAGAGTTGCTGGAACAGGATCTCCTCTACTTCCCTTTCCTACTGCTGAATATTTGCCCCCCTTACTCCGGTTCAGACTGCTGCAGTAAGACAAGGCAAACAAGAGCTCCCATTGCATGAAACTGCAATCACTGTCATAGATTTGGGCAACTGAAAATATATAAAAAAGGCTGTTCCTGCAGCTGGAAACCACAAAGAATAAGGAGTGTTCCTGTGACACTGCTTTTGCACTGCCATTTATTGTAGTGAAGCGAAGCAGCACTAAGATACCTTTATCCAAGGACTTCCCACTTATTGCTGCTTGAGGATGTGTTTGGAGAAAAGAAAATTACCCTAATGAGTGGCAGCTTCCAGCCTTGCACATCAAGTTTCATTAACTGACTTTAAAACAGTTGCCTGTCTTTCCTACAAACCACCCTTTATTTTCACCCTGTTACAGTTTACTCTGTGTTACAGCACAGTTAGCACCTCCCTATTTGGATTTGTCACTAGCAGTTCCTTGGTGAATTCATAGCATATGTTGCACCAAAATCCTTTTGTCTTACCTTATAGCCAAAACTAAACTACTTTTAACAAAATTTCCCAGTACAGATGCCAGTCTATTCTAGTTTTCAATTGTGACCAAAGAACAGTACTTCAGCAGTCGCCTCCAAACTCCATGCTTTGCATATATTTCAGAAAGCAAACTTATCCTAGGGGTCAGGTGATCAGCTTTGCTGGAAAAATTGTTTCAGCCTTCAGCTGAGGCTTTCTTTTCTATCAAGAGCTCTCCTGTGAACTGAGTTTTCTTTCTGATAACTTTTCAAATTGTTCTTTATGACATCTCTGTATTTTCCTCCTAACTCAATCATCCTATCTTTGTTGCAGGGATAAGGGCAGTTATATATTTTCATGTTTGCCACAGAGCAAGCACAGATACATCTGTGGTCAGCAGGCTTTCTTATCTACAGAGAGGATCATCTATAGTGCTTAAGAATATGGTGCAAATGATTGTACCAGTATATTGCTAATGCTTAAATCTACACTTCTATATAAAATTAATTTTCTCTTTTGTCTGTAGTTGCAACTTGGAGCACCTTCCTTATATAAAATGCAAATAGCACTATAAAATGTTAATAGCAAAATTTAGTGTGACTTTATGACTGTGGTGTCATTTTTCTCAGCTTGATCAGCTCTTTCAAATGGCATCATTATGATCAAAATTGTTTACAGTAATAAAGCAAGAACAGTTCCAATAAAATAGTAGGTGCCTTTACAGTTAAAAAGTACCTGGTACTTAAGAACACAGCAGCTCCTCATTCTGTGGGTGCAGAATCATACAAGTTCACAATATAATAGAGTTAATGCATGTAATTACAAGATTGCCCCCCTCAGGATTTGAGGGCATGGAAAGAGAGAACACGAAATACATTATGAATCTGACAGAGGGAAAAGCAGCAAAATTACATATATATTGCCTGTGGAAGGAGAAACAACTGCATTGAAGCTTTGAAGCGTCCAAAATTGTGGATTACTCTAATGCACCATTATTGTTCACCACTAATTTATCACCAGTTACTGACTTCTTAGAATAAAGTGGTGACACTTAAAGGTGCATTTATAAATATTTTACTAATGTTACAAGATTAATAGGAATTACTTCAAAACTAAGTTATTGTAGCTATGTTTTCATGTGTGGGAGCACATGGGGGTGATGTTTCAAAAGATGTTTAAGAAATGTTAGTCTAACTACCAGCTGTAAACCTTAAAGCTCTGACACATAGAAAATAATTTATAAAGCATTGGTCTCTATAAAATCCTAAAAGAAACCTTGTAGCATTAAGAAAACAATCAGTAATGGTGCTTTAAATCACTTCCCTCCTTGTCCAGAGTCAGCTTGGATATGGTGCAGCTCTGTAACCTGCTGGGAAAACAGCTCATCTGGGAGAAAAAGCTACAAGACACTTCACAGGGGGGTTGAAAGCTGCTCAGGACAGTAACAGTGATATTTGCTTGGTTAACAGTGATAAGTGGCAAAGCTGGGATCAAGGTTAAACAAGTGAAACCTCACTTGGAATGTTCATACCCTTGGCAGTAATTTATTGGCAAAGGTTTTACCTGGGACAGTAACAAGTAAATCCCAGACTGATGGTTGCTCTCCTACAACAAAAGCTGGTAGCGGTACTGATTCCATTTGAAGGCTGTACTTCAAGATTGCAGTACCCTGACAGAGAACTGAGGATGTGATTGATTTAACTGACAGTGTTTTAACTGAGAACACCATAAAATAATTCAAAACCGGTTTGACATCTTGGAAGACAACCTTGTATTAAGAAATGTCAAGATTGTAGAGCACAGAAAGAGAAGCCCATGATATATTTTTTCAATGAATACCAGAAGTGGTAGGGATGTCTACTTATAAAACTCCTGAACAATGTGTTGCAGCACATTGTATCCTTGGAAAGGCCAATCAAGTAGCGCATTTTATGGTACTTGTGAAATGTTGCAAGTCTTGGAATGAGGAACAGAAATTTGAAACAGTCATATAAATCTGAGTCAGGCTGTTAGGGTTGAAGAATTTTCTTTTATCTGGAATACCCTGCTGCTCTAAATAAGAGTTGAAAGATGTTTATAACTGTTAAACTGGGAATGAAAATTATGAGCCAAGATAATGTGGTGTCACATTCACTCAGGAAGAAGGCTCATTGAGGAAATCAAAGTTGTCTTTGACTCATGAGATAAGAGAAGGAGACCTGTGCCTGGACAGGAGCAGATTCCCATGTTTTAACAGGAAAAACAGCTGTGCTAGAATGATTGCTACATGTTTTCTGGTGGTAAACTACATCCTTATTGCATAATTGATTTTTGAAAATGTACAGTGCTGCCTTCTCCTCTTTTAATCTTACTGATGTTGAATGACTTTCACTGCCTCTTAAAGTACTTTTAATCACTAGAGACTCATGTCTACAGTGTATGTAACACTGTGGTTACAACACACAATGCCAGACAAACAAAATTATTTTGGCTTCATCCTTCCTATACAGAGAGAGAATGAATGCAGTTCTGGGCCTCTAGATGCTCATTATCAGACAGACTTAAACAAATTATTGTCTGTATACATGGTTGGCAGTTCCACCAAAGTCAAGAGACTTGTAATGCAGGGAGGTAAATTTGTACATAAATCTTTGCAAGATTTGGGTCATAATAGCAAACTCACGTTTAAGTTTTATTTTAAAACAAAGCCCCCTAATTTCATACAGAATTTTCTCTACAGAAGAAAAAATCCAGTATGGTGGATTTCCCATGTAGGACCTGATGTAGTTACACAGAGCAATGAGAAGCACAGAGTTCCAAGATCCTGTTTTCCTTTCCTTTTGCCCTGCTGTGTTCTTTTTTTTTTTTTTTCTTCTTCCCCTTTCCCTTTCTTCTGGCTTCCTCAAGGGTGGAATAAAGGAGCATAAACTGATTAATCCTTTTCAGACTGGAAGGTTTTGCATTTTTATTACAGGACAAAATTCTTTTCCAGCTCAAACTGGAAACACTCTTTCATAGGGAGAAAAGAATTTAAAAGTTTGCCTGCCATGCCTGGTAAGGCCAGAGCTGGACTATTTGAAAAAGCCCTTTGAATCTTGCAGCTGTCTGAGTTCATTGTCATCCAGAGCTACAGCCCAAGATGACTTGAGCTGCTTCAGGCTCTGCAAACTTATTACAAGCATAGGTGAGTTGCTGTCATCAAATTGGAATCTCCATTGAAACTTCAAAGGAGAAGCTTGATCTAAGTTTTCCTTCTCATAATGTGCAATACTTGTTACAGAGAGCTTTATTAAGCTGTTCTCATTTTATATGTTGAATCTAGTGTAGGGTCATGAAACATATTAAGGTTTTGACCAACAGCAAAGAGATGAAATTTTCATATTTTGCTGTTCATGCCCTTGAGAATACCTAACATGGCAGCCAACTTGAATGCAGTGCAATTGTGCCTAAGCACATCTGTACTTTCCCTCTATTCATGTTTCAAAAGACGAAAACCCCATGATAAGATGAACGTGGAGTAGTTTTAGGAGGCGTTTTAAAAGTCAGGCACTATGCTAGGCCAAAAGTGAGAGACCCTGCCATGTAAAATAGTCTTACACTCAGCTGGTAATGATATAAATTGAGGATAAAAAAAATCATAATTCAGTAAATAAAGTTTGAGTGCTCTGTCCTACCCTGAACTAAGTCTGTCTCAGTGCTGCACATCAAAGACCTGTAGTGTGCACCTGAGAAATCAATGTTAAAACAGTGAGGTTTTGCACATCCTTGAGTGCTGCATTGGTATCTGCTCTAACATTACCAACCAGCTCAGCACAGCAAATCAACTCAGCACAGCAAATCAGCTTGTTTTCCCTGATAGCACAGACCAGAACTGCAGAGCAGAGGAGAGAAGTGCTTACATTGCTTACAATGCTGTAGTCTGTAAAAAACTAACCAACCAAAACAGAACCAGCTGGATTTCTTCCCTTCTTTGGGCCTTCATGGTACCTAACAAACACTCAATATCAATGTTGTTTCTGTTTAAAGAAACTAAAACATTCACAAGGGTTGCAAATCCTGTCCAATTTATCTGATAACCAGTTTATTGGTATTGAGCTGCTCCATTCAGAGAAGTTCTTACTTATGGTCACAGAAGATCCTACTCTCAACTCACGTGACATAAGATAATCTTTTTTTAAACTAAGGAATTATTCTGGATTTACAATAATGTAACTATGACCAAAGTATGAGTAGGGATTTGTCTTATTCCAGTTTTACACACAGTTTTCAAAGTTTTGTTTTCACATAATTTGCCAGACTGGGAGGGCCAATGGTATAAATGTGGCAGGCAACAGTGAAATATTCATCCTTCTGATATCTGACAATAGCTGAGAACGTTGTCCCAGTGAGGAGGTCAGTCTCCCAAAGCTTCCTGTAAAATCCATGTAGAAAGAGAGGCTCCTCTGGAGAGTGTCAGATAGCACCTGAATTAGGCTTCTGCTCTGAACTGCTCAGTGAATCATCCTTTCACTCTGCTCATATATAGGGTGATTGCCTTCCCCCCGGTACACGTCAGGTGCCTAAGTTTGCATGGAGGGGAGCAACCTCCCTGAAAAATCTATTTTGTGGATGAATTTTTGCACATAGACTTCATGAGTAGTGGAAAAAGCTTTTTATTTGGGGGGTTTAATTTGGACTCCTGTACTTCTGTATTTAAATCTTTTTGCAAAGAACAACCTTTTGCCTACTGTCCTAAAGAATTTATTTGTTTTCATGAGTTTGTCTCAACCTTCGAGTTACTGTAACAGTTTTGTGTATTTAATATACAGTGTGTGTTAATATCATGGACAGTTTTATAACAGCATTATAACTTACACCATTCCTTCCAGCTTTTTATGTACATCTAAGATTCTGCATTAAACTACTGTAGCTTGTGGAATTTACAGTAGAAATCAAGAATGAAGCCTGATGAAAAGCCTTTTAAATTGTGGTGCAGACATCCAGTGCATCCACCTTGCAAAAGGACTAAAATGAAGGGAACTCTTATGTGATAATTTCTAGCAAGAGTACAGGATTACCATCCTGCTAGACAAACCATAAAGGAAAAATGTTTGTGGTACAGTAGGAAGGCTAACTTCATCTTTTTATTTGAAGTTGAGTTTAATTATTTATGTTTTCCAAGGAAAATAAAAACAGAATGGTAACTATGCATTCTTAGTTTAATGGAGGGCTCATTTTAGATTCTGCAGCATTAAAATATGACCAGTATATCCTATCTAGAAAAACGAAAGCAGAACAGACCAAATAAATAGGCAGAAACACAGATAGACAGACAAATACCCAACTTCTGCAAAAAAATGGACCTAAGCAGTGAGGAATTTTTAAATAACAGAGTGGTCTAATTTCTTACTGTACTTTGAAGATATATTAATTCTTAATTTGAGAACTGCTATATAACTTTTAGTGTAAGCTACAAGTGAGTGATGGAACTTCTTATTATAGTACCAAGCAAAAAGAAGATACACACACACACAAAAAAAAAGCTGGGATGTCCTTTTTATGTTAGAAATGCTCTGAATTTCTGCTGAAAAATATAATGGATGACACAAGTTATACTTCACATTATCAGTAAATACTACCATAATCTCACCATGAGGCACCACAGGTTGTCATATCCAGTTACTATTTTGTTAGGAAATAAATGACTTCTGGTTATCATGGGCCGATGTGACATGACAGTGTAAAATCATATCCCAGTCTATGGTGAGCAGGATGATAACATATGTCACCACTCCACTAAACCTGTGAAAATCCCTTGAAATTTCTGTTTATTAAACCTCATGTTCACCACTCTGTATAGTGGCGTCTTCTATATAGGGCTTCTTGCCTGGTTACAGCGCAGCACTGCTGATTCTTATTTGCTTCTGTGGACTCCGTTTCAATAGCAATCAACCTTAAACAGACCAGTGAAAACTCTCCTTATAAAAATGGTCTGAACATTCTTCAGAAGGACTGGTGGGCTGCTAAATTACCTCAAGGCCAGCTCTTTAGCCACCTGTGTCACTATTTGCAGGCTATGAACTCAGTTATACTTAGCTCACAATTAAAGCACAGCTGACCCATACTAAAAGTCCATTACCTGCATTTAGGCTTTATGTGCCTAACAGTTCTTCTCCTCTCTATCACTCACTCTCAGTTTAGCCTTCTCTATCTTTCTACAGATGTTCTTAATCATGAATCCTTAATCAGGAATTATCATCCTGAGGAAACAATGTGAAGAAAATTATGATTAAAGAGTCTCAGTGTAGTAGGTAAAAGCAATTCCTGCAGAACTGTCTTTGCAAAGCAAAAAATACCAAAACAAAACAAAAAAACAAACAAACAAAAAAAAAACCCTGAAACATTTATCTCCAGAGTTTAAGACCTCTGAGTTCATATAAATGTCCAAACCCTTTTTTGACTTTTGCCAAACCAACATCCCACAGCAACAAGCTCCACACTGTTTGAAGAGTGTCTTCTGCTTTAAATTTCCCTGAATGTTCTTATCATATAAGAAGATCCTAACTATCTTTATCAAGGTATTATTTCATGGCCTTTTATCATATCTATCATGGAGCCCTTCTGTGAAGCTGGTGGTGCCAATTGTTCCAGTCTTTTCTCTTTATCCTTTTCATTCTTGCCAGAGAGAACTAAGATGCTTCTATTTCTGCAAACCTTCTGTTTACAGCTGGTGAGCAGGATTGCACATGATGTTTGAAATGCAGAGGACAACCAACTTAATAACATCAAAGAGTTTTTCATATTATTCTTCCTTCCTTTACCAAAATTTTCTACTATAGCTGCATGCCAAGTGGATGAGTTTATTGCACTCTTGACAATGCTCTCTAGGTCCTTTTCCTTTGATACAATTAATTTAGAACTTGCTAAGGTGTAAAAATAGATTTTAAAAACCCCAACCTTGTAAATTACATTAATTTGTATATATCAATCTGGAATTTAGTCTGCCATCAGACTGATCATTCACCTAACTTGTTTATTTTCTTCTGAAGTTTCTTATTACCCTCTCCAGATTTGATTAACCTGAATAATTTTGTGTCACCTGCAAATATTATCACCTCAATGCTCATCCCTTTTTCCAGTTCATTAAAAACATATATTAAGCTATGCCACTCTTGCTGCAGAATATCACGGACTTGATGTCAAATTCTACCATGTTGAAAACTGAGAATTCATTCCTTCCTCTTTTCCATAGCTCCTACCTGGATTGATCCATGACAAAAATTAACTGAAATCTTTTTTGACTGATACAGGAAGTTTGTTTGACATGAAATTTCTGGGTTTTTTTCCCCAGCTTTCTGACAGCTTAATATCCTGAAATTTCCTGAAGGTTTGAAAGGTTAGACTTAAATGAATTGACAGTTTACCTTTATCCTTATTTTTATGACATATTCAATGAGTTCTAATAGATATATGGGTAAAAGGATGCCCTGATATACATGGAAGGCCAGAAAGACAATTTTTATTCAGAAGTCCAGGTTCATTTAGAAGCAGAACTCTTTGAGATCAATATGAAAAGTGGAAATATTTTTACACAAAGAAGTCCTTTTACAAGGAGTCTCTACCTCTTAGCTGGATTATCTGCTGCATACAAAAGACTGACGGAAAAATTATGAAAGTGTGGCACACACTGCTTTTTTTGGTTCTAAATTCCTTGAAAATGTATATTGCATTGTCTAGTGGTTTCAAGATGTCTGCACTGATTTTCTTTTTGGTGATCTGATGATTTAAAATCATCTGTTCATATGAGGAGAGGCTGAGAGATCTGGGGCTGCAGTCAGGAGAAGAGAAGACTGATGGGGAAATCACAATGTGCATCAGTATCTGAGGAGAGGGAGTGAAGAATTAAGGAGCCAGACTTCTCTCAGCAGTGCCACTGACAGCACAAAAGAAAACAGACAACTTAGAAAGTGTAAAATAGAGTGTGAACACAAGAAAACTCTTTTGCCGTGAGGATGGTGAAACACTAGAATGGGCTGCCCAGAGAGGCTTTGGAGGCCCTTTGTGGAGATGAACTTGATAGGAATCGTCCTGGGCAAGCAGCTCCTGCTGATTCTGCTGAAGCCAAGGGTTTGGACTAGATGGTTCAAGAGGTCCCTTCCAACCTGAACAATTCTGTGTGAATATGTATGGAATGAAATCAAATAATGATTTAATTATCATTATTTGAAATTATTTAATAGACAGTCTAAACACAGAAATTAATTAACAAGTCAAAACAGAATCCAAAACCAGACAAACTAAACAACAGATGGAACTGGCTGAATCTTCGGTGAAGCTTTGAATTTCCAAACAACTGAACTAACTCCATTTGAAGATAGTCCTTCGAAACCTCTGAGATACTTTGATACATTTATAAAATGTATAATGAGTACCAAGTGCCTCTTCTTTGTGCATAGATTTAGTCCAGTCATATATGTCCAGTCATAAACGTAAACTGTCAGAATTTCAAAATATCATCAACTGGATGCACTTCATGAAGAAGTGAGAGAAGTGATAAATCCACCCTTAACTGATTTGACCTGTAACAATTCAGTTCTTTGTCTCAGTGTAGTTAAATCCCCAAAACATAATTTTGTGGATGAGAATGTGAGAAACACTTCAATAGGAACTAATGCCTCATTATTTTTTCCAGTAAATTCATAGACTGCAGTACTAATTAAATAATTAAACCCTTGTGCTCTTTTGTACAGCCTACCTTTTTTCATAATACAAATGATGAAAATGTTTCAACAATGGGACTTGAAATACGTTTTAAGGAATCTTTCCCCCACTGTTGCACATTAGACATGTTTTGTGGTCAGTTAGTGTTTAGAGTATGAAGAAGAGACTTCCAACTTCTTCCAAAGCAACAGAAGGGACATCTTGAAATAGAACACAACAGAGACAGGAAATGTTTATGACTTAGAGGAGCATGTGCTACCAGAACCAACTTTAAGAGGTATCAGATATTTCTGGTGATGAAAATCTTTGTCTAAGGTGAAATGGGCTATATTCTGTTTCTTTTATTCCAAAGATGAGATGGATTTGAAAAAAGCCTACCTGGCTCCTTGATGCAAGGACTCGCCACATGAGACAATCTCCAGCACGTTACTATTAGCACGCAGATCTTTCACCCTTTTTTCTCCATGCATTACAGAAAATATTAAATCAGTTTGGTGTCCATAAAAACTTTTGATTGTAGGAGCAGCCTAGGGTACTATCATTATCTTCAGGAGAACCATTTGTAGATCTTCAGTAGGTAGCACTAATTTAATTTCTTTGCTAGAGAAAAAGTGGCTGATTTTCTAGATCAATATTTGATTGAATATGTTTGAAATGCCAGCAGATAAAGGCCCCCTTTTCTGGCCCAAAGAGTTTTTGAACCACAGAGGTATACTGTTCTAGCTCCCCTGGGATCTGACTGCAAGGAGGTCTCAAAGATCTGTTAGAAACCTTCCTGCTGTTCCTTATGTTCTTCCAGCAAGACTTTCTAAAGGTTGAGATGAGAAGAAAGAAGATCAAGAACCAGAATGTCTTTATATCCATTTTTTAATCTTTCCTGGTGCTTCTCTTAACTAAAAATAATCGTTTATAACACCAGTTTACAAAAAAACTCCTGTAATAGGATCATGTGAAAGAAAGAAAAAAATATTGGAGGCTGGGTCTTCAGATTTGCTTTAAGAAGATGCTCCAACAACTTTTTCAAGCCATTGACGTTTGAAGGGCTTTTTCTCTTTCATGACACTAATTAAAGCTGAATATCAATGTATCATCATCTTGAAAGTGATCTATTAAAGAGATTTGCTCAAGGCTGGAAAACCAGGGCAATGGAGACATGTTTTAGAACTTCAGAAGAAAAGTTGCCCAGTTATGTTAAATAACTACAGAAAAGCATGAAAGTGAAAAGATATTCTTAAACAATGATAAGTGATGCTGTTGGAAAAGTGGCATGATGTGAGAGTCTACGTCCATATATTCCATAGAAATTCATGCCAAATACATGCACACTCAGAATTCCCCCCTCAGCCCCACACAGAACAGTGTTCATGTTCATGCTGTGCAAATGAGGAGGGTTCTTTAAATCTTCAGGGCCTAGAGGTACATTTCTTGGAAAGAGACAATGAAATATTGTGGATGGAACCTTTTCATACACTGAGATAAGAAATGCGTCCGAAGAGTAAACCATATTGCCTATCTTGACTACACGTACAGCTTGATGTAACATGATTAACAGCATATGTGCTTCTGTATAATAAAATCCATTCATCTGAACATTAAAACATTATTTTTCCTACATAATGTATTACTTATGGCTTTGATTTTATTTTAAAAATAAGTATGTTTAACTTGCTAATAATGTACATGCGCTTTGTTAATATACAAACTAGGAAAAAAACTGTATTGAAGATTGTGAAAGCGTTGTACCCGATCAGTCCTGATGATAGCAGTTCTTACTCATCTGCTGCAGAGTCTAACACCAGTTTTCTGCCAGCTTTATAAATATTGTATCATTCGTGGGGATTCAAAGTCTCTGCTTTAAAAATGGCTTTTCAATTACTCACTGTTTGAACAACATTGCATTCTACTTTATTTCATTGTAAAGTAAAACATATCCCTATAAGTCAAAACTCTGTAAGATACGGGAGTAGTTGGTTTATTTGTCATTTCAGTGACCCTGGCAAAGATTTTCAGTCTTTTAATTTCTTTTAGAAGCCGCAAAAATGCACCAACATTTCTGTTAATCTCTTGGGAAATAAAGTAAAAAAAATCACTAGCACTCTTTTATCTACCCCATAATTTAAGAAGGTCACCTAGTAACTGCAGTGCCTTGTATGTAAATAAATTGTTGGTTGCTCATTACTTCATTAAAAAAAAAAATTAGCAGCTTTGCCACCCACTATTTCTGCATCACACCTAAATGAATAGATTATATCAAAAACACTTCATCCAGTTGCTGTACCAGGTTCTGCTAACCGAAACCATAAGCCTCCAACAGCGAAGTCAGATACCAAATAGTCTCTCCATGGATCAAAGTAAGCCAAACAAAATCTATGTTTTGTACCTGCTCCCAATACGTCTGGGAAGCACTGTTAATGAAAAATGAGGTTGATGTACCTATTGCACACTTTTGGATTATTGTTCACTACCATCAATCTGAAACCTAATGAAACAGAGACCACCTACAGTGGAGGGATATTGTGTCCATCTGACAAACTGCATCCAATTTACGAACTGATGGGATGGCATAAGCTGCCACTGGTCATATGATTTTCAGCTTCTGATTGGTCATACATTAAGCATTAGTAATGGGGCAATACCACTTCCACTATCATTCTCTGGAAAGAGTAAAAGTATTAAATAGTGCACCATAATTCTGTGATAATGATAGCATGCAGTGTGCTGGTTTCTTCCCACTGCGGGCACAAAAATAGGAGACTTGGCTTCTCCAGACTGTCTTTATGGAATTAACAAAGAAATATGCTTGCCATGACATATATTGAACCTTTTCAGTGCTTTTCTGGGTAACTTTATGGGCACATGTGTTATGTATGTCACAAGCAAACTCTGCAGGAAGAGATAAAATAGTACACACATCACACAATGGATATAAGCCATGGGCAACCCAGGCTCCAACCTGCACAGTGCACAGAGGTTTTTTCAAAGAAAAATGCTGACTCTCTAAATGGAAGATGCTTTAGTTTCTGCACCTGTTTTGCTCAGTATCTTGTTAGGCTGCTTCTACTTCTCCTATATGTCATACTAATAGGGAAAAGCAAAACAGGGAGAAATTATGATGGATATTAGTTGATCCTCTTGTTATTGCTAGATGTGATTATTGCTTTTTCCTGCTTGGGCTCCCTCAGTGTATGCCTAACAGAGTGCAGCTTATTAAAAAGCTCTGCTGTTTAAGTTTTACTGGCATAATAACCAGCTCTCTCTTTATGGTTGTTCTGAAGTCGATTCAGTAGCCACCTGTCAGTTTGTGAAACAAATGTTATATTTTCCTAATGACTATTAAGATTTTCCATGGTTTTTTCTCCCATCATATCTCTCTGAACTTGTCCAGCGCTGTGTCTGTGCTCGTGATTTATGCTTAGCAGGTGTTTGTTTGCTATGGGTTTCTAAATGTTGGCTTCCTACTGTAAGGAAAGAATGGGAAGGTGGGAATGGGTTTATTATATTCTGTATATTGTTCTACAACGACAAAATGGATTTCCAGCTGACACCCTATGTGCTGCCGTGAATTAAGCCACAAAACCCTATCTGTATCAGCAATATACCAAGTAATGCAGGGGAATTCACAGTTAACACTGAAGCTCCATTATTAACTCACTATATTGTGCCTGGATATTGCTGTATATATTGTTTGGTACATACCAGGATCACTGCACTAGGTAAACAAAAGCAGGTGAACTTATAATACAGTTCAGTCTTCCCTATGAGATTGTGTGCCTCATTGTTTTAACCAGCGCTTTTGTCTTTTGTTCAATTTTGGGAGCCTGAATTATATATTTTGCTGTTTCAGATTTTCAATTTTAAAATGTCTGCTGAGGCTATGTGACCCAGTACAAAATATCCTTAGTAATCTCTTCTGCAAATGCATTAAATATTTTTAAAATGTTTTAAATTACATTATTTACATAATTCTTTAGATCTACAATACTAAAAATACTATTGCAATTAGTTAGATTAGTGCAACACAATTTTTTAATGCTTATTCCTTAATTGACATACTGTACAAGCTCTTACCAGAAGCATTGCAATGTTTTTTATCAATAGTTTTTGCCCCCAATTCTCACACCCATTATTCACTTTAGAGAGGATAAGTACTGCTGTGAAGTTTGTGGTCTGTTCAGTGTTATTACCAGCATTGAGATTTTCAATCCTGTACAAATGCAAGAATCCTATAGAAATCTTGCCTTTCCTGGTCCTGAACCTCTACCAGCAGTGGAATCCTGGAGAAAACTTCCCTTTCCTTAGTCCACAAAAGCTTCTGAGGCTGCTCCTGTCGCCTGTGGGATCATTACCCAAAGCCTCCCAAGTAGGCAGAAAAATATTTTATAGCCTTCCTAGAGCTTTGGATTATACTACATTTTAATACACCTTTCCCAGCTGGGTTCACACATGCACAGTTCCCCTTTGTCCCCAAAGACAGACAGGTCCTACTCAGCATATGTCATCATTTAATTGTGCTGCATTTTGGTCACCTTTTTCCCCCAAGTTAGATATTTTTTGTTTGTTTGGTTGGTTGGTTGGTTGTTTTTTGTTTTGTTTTGTTTTGGTTTTGGTTTTGTTTTTTTTTGCTTCCCCAGTGCTGCTGTCTGAGCACGGTTTGGAGTTCTCTTTTACTGTTACATTATCATCTTGTCCCTGATGTTTACCTAAGTAGTCACTGGCATGATGTGCAGTTGTCTCTTAGGGTTGTGTAAAATTTTGACCTTTTCCTGGTGACTTATGATGGCATTGCTATGCCATAAAGGTGAAGGAAGTTATTGCTCAGCTTTCTTGAAAAAAAATGAACCCACCCAACAAAAAATACTGTAAAAACCTGCAAGTACTTTAGTACTGTGGGCTGGTTTTGATTCACCTTAAAATAATGAATCTAAAGGTTTAAATCAGCATTTCACTTGAAATTAGAGCCTTCTATAAAGTATGAAATTTTAACAATAAACCAGCACTCTTCTTGGTGTTTGCAAGATTCTACTCAAAATTTACTTTTAAACCATAAAAACCTTTTATCTGTTCTTTGCATGAATTTAGTTACTGGTCTTTATTGTTGAGCTATTCAGTGTGTTTGGAAATTACAATGCACACAACTTTATTTATCATATAACTCTCCTTCAGATCAATGAGATATACACTAGAGCCAAGATTGGCTGTCATTTACTAACAAAAGGTTGTTATTTTTGTTGTTAAGGGTCTATGTGGTGTTTTGACAATAACTCTTCTGTTTCCTTGTCTCCTCTGCTTAAACTTCGTAGCACTTACAAGATAATTTAGAAGATCTTCTGAAGACTGCTGCCTATCAATATTTGTTAGCTCAATTCGATTCTCTGGGTTCTACTGATAACTTTTTAAATATGCACATAAATAAATAGAATTTCCAGTTGTCACAAGATCCATCAGAGCCCAACAACAAAATGGATATAACAAAAATAATTTGTCCCTACAAAATGACTGATAGTTCCAGTGACCTCACTGAAACAGGAGCTGTACATCATTACCATAGAACCACCATGACATCACCAATGCCTTCCACCTGTATTTTTATAGGATAGGGACACAAAATGGGCTGAAGGTCATAAAACATAATTTTATCATGTGAGGCAAGGCACCTTGTAACAGTTATATATATATATACATGCTTCATATATCTGCAAGACAACCTAAGAGTAAAAAATCTGGATGCAAGAAATCCCAATTACATCACTTTAATAATTAGTCTTAATCTGGTGCATTACTTTCCATGGATTTTTCCGTAATTCTATTGGTTTTAAAAGGACACAGACAGAGTTATTATAAGCCTAGTTAGCATTTAAAGAACACTGACACAAGCTACCAGACAGAATCACATACACGTGTAGGGTTGTAAAATCTGAGTTCTGATACTGTACCAAGGGAATCCTTTTTATCTCACAAAGTCTTCAACAATGCTCTGTAGTTCTTGAGAGAGGGACTTTTATATAGTGTTTGAATCACCTTCCTTTTAAATGCTGCTAACTGTGAAATTAGTGTTGTCCTTCAAAGTGCATGAGAATAATTGTCAGTAATTGAACACAGTTTGGGGGCTAATTATATATAAATTGATATTAAAAGAATACTACAGGATTGATTGAGTTTTGCAGTTCATATTTAGTTTTCAAATTACTAGAGTTGAAAGGCTGTGGTAAGAAACAATAAAAATCCATTCAAAGCTGCTAAAGCAAATTAAGGTTTACTAGTCTTTTGAAAGACAAATGATCCAAGTGAGGTAATGTAGGGAGGATAGTAAAAATGTTCTTGAAATTTGCCATAGATTTAAAATACCAGGTGTTTTAGGATGATGTGTGTTGAGCACATGTAATTTTTCCAATTAATTTCTGTTTAACTGATTGTGGTTTCTGTTTTGAGTTGTCTCAAAAAGGGAAGAAATGTCTTCTCTAGGTGTATCAGCTCCAGAATTTTGTTGAGGATCTGTGTGAGTCAGAACATGCTGAAATGTGAGAGGGGCATAGGTTGTCATCACCTTGATCTCTGCTTTTGAATGGGAGTAGGAAATTGGTTTTAGGGAGAACTTTTTCTAATTGAAAACCCACTTGTCCTAATCATAAAGTGTCATAAGTAAATGGTACCTTGACAAAAGTAGATAATACGAACTTACCTTTGTTCCTCATGCTGGAAGGAATCTTGCAACCCTGAGAGCAGTTGAAGTACTGGGAGAGGAGTTTTCCTGGGAGAAAAACTGAAACACGAGAGAAAGAGAAACCATGTACACTGTTGCATGTTATAAACCCTGAGGATTTAAAATCTCTTGCATATTTCACTGCAGCTAGAAATCGCTGGAAATTGCTGGGCAGTGAAGGGAAAAAAGTCAAATGAACATTCATCTTTCCCCTCAAGTTTATTGGAGCAGTAATATTTCCTTTTCAAAGCATCAGCATGGAAGGACTACTAAGGGATATTTTAAACACACAGGTGACAACGCAGAATGTTTAAGATGTGAATATTCTATTCTTGAAACATTCAGAAGGCAGGCCTAAAACAATTTCATTCAGGGTTTTTTTTTTTAATTGAGCCTTGTAAGTACTGTGAGGAAGACAATATTCTTTTCTGATTTGTCTGTTTTTCTATAAAAATGTCATTCCTTCTGTATTCAAAAATCTAGAGAAAGTCTGTAAGAATAATTGCTGATATTTTTCTCTTAAAAGAAGTAAAAAACCACTATTACAACAAAATTTTAAATCAATAGAATCTAGATAAGTATAAAACAAATATTCTCATTAAATAATTTTTTAAATCTGCTTCATTTTGAGTTCCATGTAATTGTTTGAAGGGTGAATATCTTGTTAAAAATTTTACAACATTGCATCATGTAATTTGGGTATTACAAAAGCAGTGAATACATACATTGATAAAAAAAAGTTCTAAAATTAAATAGGAAGCTCTGGAAAATAACTGAAATTCATGACAGTAAAAAAAAATCAGTTTCCCTCAACTGAGAAAAAATTCATGACTAATCATTTTTTAAAAATATTCCAGAATGAAAAGCTATGGTAAAGACTGCATAACACTTGCAATCTCTAAGGATCATAAGTAAGGAATTCATAAATAGCTTACGATATTAGAATAAGCAGTAGTTTTAAAAATTGTGTGAAATGCCACAGTTGTAAATATATGCAGAGAAACCAACAGCCACCCAGTGCTCGGATACTAAACACCAAGTGAGCAATTAAAATTAAAATTAAAATGGGGATGAAGCCAAAGTTTTCTTTCTTGGAGGAGATGCCCCTGGCTAAAGTTACAAGCAGTGGAAAAGGAAGCATACTTCAGTATAACAGCCCAGTGCAAATGCATAAGATTAAAAATATCTACCAAAATGGATGTGCAAACCACAGTTAATGAGTCTGATGGAGGCTTTAATGCATAGGGGTGCACTAAATCTACATCACTTTGCTATAGGCCCCAGTGAGCTTTCTGAAGCAGCTCTGCCACACAAAACAATTAAGTCTCGGAGTTAAATACAAACTGAACTTCTCCAGATGGCTCAATCATTTGGAGTTAATTCAGACACTTCTGCCTAGGTTAATAGTATGGTCACTGTGCTGAAACAACAAACTTACAAGATCTTTAGAGATAAGAAAGACAGGAATAAAGCAAACAATCTACGGTGGTTCCCTAGAACAGGACGTGAACCTGGGATCACATTTAGACTCCAAAACACAAGAGAGCTTTCAGTTTGGGCTATCAGCCAAGGACCCTGGCAAGTCTAACTGTATAAAGAATTTATTCCTTCAGCTCTTTTCAGAAGAGGTTTACAAGAATTAGTATTTTTCACAATTCCATCCACATCTGATGTTTAGGAGTTATCTTCTTGCAGACTTTGTAGGGTATGGAGAGCATGGAATCAAGTAATTTCTACTCACCTGCTGGGCAGTGAAGATCAGTTCCCAAATCAGAATGTTTGGAATTTCTGTAGAGGAAAGAAGATTTGACTCAACAGAAATGCACTTTGTGTTCAGCCTGGAGGAATTTGGTTATACAGAAGAAAATAGTGACAGAAAGCTAGACTTGACCCTGTACAAATGGATCTGAGTGTGTGCACGCAATACTTGAACATATCCATCCATGACTTCTTATGGTTCAGCACTTCCTTCAAACAATGCACAAATGGCAGTAGGTTGAATGACAGAAGGAAAGTCTTCAGAATACAGAAGACACAATTTTGCAGGTACTGGAATGCTTTAAGATTAAGCCTGGTTTGCAATCTCAGCTGTGTTTTGGACTATTTGAGTATTTACTGACATGTGCTTGTAACCCTAAAAAATATTACAGTATGCTCAAACTTCTTTTCGTTCAGCAAGTCTCTTGTATAATGTCTAAGAAATCAGGATTACTTTAAAATAAAAATATCCCATATACAAATGATGTTGTGATAAATGCTGCTGTCCTTGCTGAAAACTTATTGTATAACACGTCTGTTTTGAAAAATTGGTGAATTATTGCGTTTTTTCTCTCTATCACTATCACTGCTATTTTTAAACATGTTAACTGAGATTTGAATGTTACATTCCTGACAGGAATTTTCACTGCTGGGAATGTTGCCTGTGCTTTAGCAGCCTTAGAAATATGAATCCAAGGTCAATATGAAAACAGATTTTCTTTAAAAATAATCTTTCCTTACAAACAGCTCACACATATTATTAAGTAGTACAACATAACTCTAACATTGCACAGTTTCACCAGAAAAATCTTTCAAGCTTTCAATAGCTTCAAGACCATATAGTTTGAAAAAGAAAACTTCAAAGACCAGCCCTAAATCCTAGTCCTTCTATATGACTGCACTCTTAGCAAAGTTCCTCCCTTTTTTCTTTGTGATCTTTCATGATTTAATTAGAAAAATCTTTTAAAAACTTTTTTTTTACTGTAGTAGTATAACATCTGCATTTTCAGCAGTATGCTGTTTAATCACATTGGGTTATAAAGTGAAACTCTTACTACTCAGTGTAATATCTTGTAGAACCATGTGTTTGGTCTTTTAGTGTCCCTGACTCATCATCTTACATTCTTTCATCAACTTTTTAATAGCTACTCTTAAAAATGTAATTTGATGGATAATTCTCTAAACGTGTTTCAGGTTTTTTTTTCTTTAAGACGTTATGTCCCTGCACATGTTTTCTTTCTGTGATTACTGCACCTGAAACTAATTTCAAACACTCAAAGACAGACTTAAGCCCAAGGCCAGCATAAGTTCTGAAGATGACAGAGCTGTGCCAGGTTATGGTGTGGTCTGAGTCTCAGCACAATTTTGTCGGTGTCAAGTATTTCACTTTTAGCTCTAACTTGTGTATTTATAAAATATATTTAATATTATATATCTAGCATGTGGTATGTAGTGTCATTTGAATGTAAGCAACTGAATCCTGGTTTAACCCTGTGTTCAGTCCCTATGTGCTTTATCCATAGCTCTTGCAGTCAGCAGTTTCTGTCTCTGTTCCTTCTTAGTCTAAGCCAGTATGTCTAAAAAGGGGAATATTTATTCCTTTATTCTCAATTCACAAGTAGCTGTCACAGAAACCAGGGTACTAGACTGACTAGGAAAGCCCTGAAGAGTATCACTGCCTTATTCTTCCTTTGACAATGTTAATCTAGTCTTTAAAGTATTCTGCTTTTTTTTTTTTCTCTTGGAAATAGGGGAATTTAAACTACTCCACTGCATAAAGAGTAAAAAAATCAACCAAACAAAAATGCCCTAAAATCAAAACCCTGAACTGAATAAGAATCAAGTTGTCTGTGATTGTTAAGGAAATTCCAGGAAGTTAAATAACTTCAAAAAGCAGAGAAAATAAGGTATAAGTGCTAAATATCTGAGGGAGAGTCTACATCTAAAATTTGAAGACATACTGAGTTCTGATTTAGAAAATGACTATGCAGTACTGTGCATTATGGAAGCCATATGTGTCTACTTGGGTTTTTTAACCACATGTTGCAGAGTGGCCAAAAAATAAAAGTGGGGGATTTTTTCCCCTCTGTGTTTAAAGAAACCCATCCCAAACTGTATACAGATTTCTACCAGATATTTAATGATGTACCAGAAAACTACTACATTTCTATAAGGGAATGAACAAGGTGGGGGAAAACCAAAATGTTGCCCTTATTTTTAGGTGATGTTGCTGAAGTCCTCATATCTTGCCGTACCTGCCTTGTGCTTTCTTAAGCAAAATCTTTAAAACACTTTGCTCCTTGAAGCAGTGTTGGACTGGATGTATTCTTTTGACCTACAAGTGATAATTATGAAGCCTTGTTCCGAAGGTGGAAGGACTCTGTATTGCAACTTATATTACTAGTTAATTCTTTAAAAAGTAATAATCAGAGCCATTGTCTGAACTCAATTTCATTACACATGAGCAAATCTGGAATAAAGTTACTGCAGGCAGGTTGAAGTCAATGAACTAGATCAGATTTATATTGGCTCGACTGAGATCATAAATTGGTCCTGTAATTGGACCTTTGGTTTTAAATAAAACATTTGCAATTGGCTATTCTGCCCAGGGAACAGACAACTGTATCTTGACAGAGTTCTGAATCTATTAGAATTAGTTAGGAGAGAGTGACTAGATGATGAACATCAACTTCCATAAAAGAAAAAGGAGCAAAACTGCAAGTAGAAAAGTGCTGAATTTGAAGTAGATTATCCTTAAGCTTCCATCTGCATTAACAGAGCAGGAGGAATATGAATTTAAAGTAAAATATGTGGTGATGAGGGTGTGATATGGATGGCTTTTTCTTTCTTTCTTACTTTTTTTTAGTGTAAAAAGAAAGCAGTATCTAGGTTTATAAGACTGACTGGACGTTTGCAGCTGGAGTGCATTAGATGCATTTCAGCATTTTCCACTTGAGTTTAATCCCAAAGGAATTCGGCTCGTGTGCTTCAATACCACATCATGATGTGAATCAAAGCACAGAACATCAGGACAATCAGAGCTTCACTTCAAAAGCACAGTGCTGATCTGAACTAAAATGGCACTAAAATGAGAAGACCTCCCAGGTACAGAGAGCTATTTGTAGGCTTTGCTGAAGATTGTTTATACTGTCAGTGGAAACTCTCTTACAAAAAGGTCCTAAGTGAATCCTCACTCTTCTTTAGAAGAGGAAGTCATGGCAAGGAAATCTGTGAATCAATTGCTTGAACCAAAGAGATAAAATTATCTTGCCAAGATCAAACTATCCTTACTGGGCTTTATCCAGCTAATATAAGAATGGTATATAAGACATTTTTAGGACTGAATTTCTCCTAAAAGAAATTATTCAGAAAGGAACAAGAGTGTAATGAGATAATATTAACTTTCCTGCTGACTTTTAAAAGAACACATCAATTTCAGGGTAGATACTTTTAGCCCAAACCAGCTAACCTGGCAAGGTTAAGGGCTGAAATAGAGCTTTTGCTCCCTTTTACAGAACATCTTCCATGGTCAGAGCAAATGAAAACCCCAGTGTGTTGGTGGCCCCTTTAAACCCTTTCCACAACCAGGCGTCTTACAAGTCAACTTGCAGAAGAATCCCACTTGACTTGATAGCAGAGCTGAGGAGTCCTTCAAACAGATAAGGCTTGCTAGTAAGGATACTCACGCAGTGATAGACTGCCTTGCTTATGCACCTCAGCAGCCACCTCAGCTCTGGATTTGTGCTTCCAGAACTTTTCTGGAAAAGGCAGTGTTGTCTGCTTTCAGTGCAGCTTTTCATGAAAGGGGTGTGTGTCTGTTTGTCCATGACCTGAGACATGGGCACAAATCTGGAAGTTAAATGTGCACTGCAGAGACAGCCCAAAGGAAATTCTTTTATTTAAGAATAAACTGACTCTGACTGCTGCTTGGGCATGTGGTTCCTTCAAGGCAAAAAGGCAAGTAACTGGGCTACATTTAAAAAAATGATTTTGATGAACAGGAAAATGGCATTTAATCTTTTGGTGCATCCTGCATTTTATGAGTAAATTTTATGGGAAACTGTGTAAATGGAACATAATTATTTTTAAAATAGAATCCTTTGTTATTAGCTACATAACTGTCATGTGTGCATAAAGCACCCTGCTGTACAGACAAAAGACTGGAAGTTTCCTGGTGAGTTACTGCTATTGAAAGAATAAAAATTGAAGCAGTGGGATGAACTTTTGGTTCACAGACTCAAATACTGAATGTTAAACCTGGCTGAGAGAAAATCACTTTATTCTGATAACCGGATTAGTTAGAACAAAAATAGAGAAAATTAAGAACTGAAGAGCAGAAAATTAAGGTGGAATGCAATTTAAAGAGTAAGTAGATGATGTGGGCTTTCATTTTCATCCCCCCTAGTGTCCAGCTAATTAAAATTACAATCAAAATGAAAGTTTAAACTTGTAAATATCTTTAGCTAATGATTTTGTCTTTTTAATCATCTTTGCATTCAAAGACTCTATTTTATTCATTTAGAGCTTTACAATAAAATGAAATTGTTTTCCTCTAGTAAAATCCTTTTAATTTTTGTTATCTGTTTCTTTTTACATCATACATTATGTATTTTCCTCTTTTCTTTCTAATTTCTGCGCAGTATTCTCTACTCTTATGGTCCATGCTCCTCTTAGGTATTTACTTAAAACTGTTATAAAGTTAAATGGAACAAAGTGCTATAATGTAAACTTTTTGCTTAGTGCAAAATCCCTGGAGTTGCATCTTCTGGCTTACAAACTGATCTAGACAAACAGCAACTTTCTCCATAAGGTACATCTACAATGAATTTTTAAGCCACTGATCACATAATACTTATTGCTCTGTCTAAATTTAAAATGTTACCTCCTTTGTCTCTAAGACAAATAATGAATTTGACCCAGTTTATCAGCTGCTATTTGTGGGTAATGGCTGGGTTTTTTCTGTGACTCGTTAGGTCCTTTTTGGTTTGCATGCTTATTTCTGTGACATTTATGAAAGAACATATTTAATTTTGCTTCAAAATTTGTTTTTTATTATGCAAGTTTTCTAAACTGTGCTGAAGAAACCTTGAAACTGCTGCTTGGTGATACAGTTCTGTCTTAACAACTTTCCTCATTTTGGATAATAGGAGTTTCATTTTGTTTTGCTAGACAACATTGACTTAAAATGGGCACTAGTGTTGTAACTTAGCCATAACAATGCACTTCAACATCATACAGATACATTTACTCTGCAAATTGGCTCATTTTAACCCCAGTGTTACTTGTATGATCCAGCTACACTGTAAAATCTGAGGATTCTGCACTGGATTCTGGGTGTCAGCCTGGATTCTGAGCTATGCCGGAGAGCTGGGTTTGTATTTTATACTGTAGTTAGAAAATCCCACAAACAGGCAGTGCCAACACCCAGGTGAAACACCAGAAGTTCAAAATACTCAGATTTGGTAGCTGCTGATGGACAAGAAATGCAGTGTGAATGCATCTAGAAGTGCTCAACCTTTAGCTTTACAGAAAAGTGTTTCTCATCTGTAATGACTCTGCTGGATGCTTCAAGCCATATATCTACAGGAGATTTGTGTGTGGGTTTGCAATTTTTAACCTGCCTTTTTTGACCTACCTGGGAATATTTACACATCACTCTGGTATCTGAATTATCTTCAGGTGAAACCTATTAGCAGCACAAAAGACCCTAAAAACTGTCATAAACTGTGTGAATTGTTTTAGATGTTATCGAACTTCTAGCTGGAAGAAAACATTTTCATTTGTTATTTGCTTCACTTCTCTTGGACATTAAGAGGAAAGTGTGTTAGCATTAGACACTTTTGTGCAAGATAATGATCAATTTTATATCAATGCAAATATACAGACCTCTCCTGAAATAGTCCCATTTTATACTGGTAAGAGCAAGGCCAGATTTTGGCCCAGCATGTTTTGGAAACTCTAACTACACACAGCCCCTGGTTCTGAAAGGCAACTTTCATCTGGCTGCCTGGAAGATCTCCAAGAGCTTGTGCTCTGCAAGGTTTGAAAGGGATTAGCTGCATACTCTTGTGCCTTTAGAATCAATATAACATATGGATTGGCCTCATCTTCCTGAGCTGCCACTGACTGCAAAGGGAGTATTTGTACAATTGGGGAAGATGTAATTGGGCTTAAAGGCTCTGTGTTTTTATGTGCAGAGTTAATTTATGTGAATGCATTAATGTTCATACATCAGTCATTTTGCTGGGTCATCTGCCAAAAAGAGTGCCAAGACTTTGCCTATATAGACAAAGATGAACGTGTGCTTTGAGAGCCCTCTAGTCCCAAGACATTTTTAAAATAGCCAGTGCTTACTTAATCATTTTATACTATTAATAGATCAATCACTGCTCTTGGTTTGGATATGATATTAAAGTTCTTTAAATACAGAAGAGTAATTGCACTCAAAATCATCACAACAGAGGCGTTGGCTGCTTAGACCCTTCTGTGAACAGCTGCACTGCTTTGTACTGAGGTGTTATGAGGGAGGTGTCCAGAATCTCTGAGTCTGTGAGCTGTTAATGATGAAAAATGTTTTAAAATGGCCAGAAATAAAAGCAAAGTGTAAGACAGCCGTATGTAAATAGGATCACAGAATGTTTTGGGTTGGAAAAAAACTTAAATGCCATCTAGTTCCAAAGCCTGTCCTGAGTAGGCACACCTTCCACTATCTCAGGTTGTTCCAAGCCTTGTCCAACCTGGCCTCGAACAATTCCAGGGGTGGGGCAGCCTCAACTTCTCTGGGCAACTTATGCCTGGGCCTCATTACCCTCACAGGGAATAATTTCTTCCTAACATCTAGTCTAAACCTGTTCTGTCTCACTTTGGAGCCATTTTCCCTTGTCCTGTCACTCCAGGGATAAGCAAAGGAAGCACTGTCTTTGGAAACTGTGCCAGTAAGAGGCTGTGTCCTGGGAGGATGGTGGTAGAAGGGGAAGCCTGGTGGTTCTCACCTGTGTGCTCTTCCACTGTCTGATCTAATATTTTGCTTCCAAAAAGGATGGTTTGGCTTGTGGATGTGCCCTCCTGATGTTTTCTTCATGTCATCTCTAGTGTTTCTGTCACAGCTTCAGTAAACTAGGATGCTTTAAAAGAGTTTTTAAAAAGACCATGTTAGTTTTTGGTAAGTGACCAAATTGGCTCATTATACAAGGGCACTGACTGGGAACCAGGGCTTGCATAAGGGAGAAGAGGCTGCAGGGCCAGGAATGCCAGGAACAAGGGAAGGGGAGAGCACAATGGTCCTTGACAGCAGCAGGGAGCATTTCAGGTGGAGCAGCAGCCCAATAAAACCCTTTCCAGGTAACAACCATGGTTTGCTGATTTAGTCACAGAAAGCTTCACCAAGTCCCAAAAATGGCTGTTGGTGAGTCTGAGGTGTGCTTTAAAACAGTGGAAAACTGAAGCTCAAGAGAAGAAAACTCCTTAACTAGCTGAGGACAAAGTTGGAGTGGTGGTGGTGTTTTTGGTTGGTTTTTTTTTTTTTTTTTTTTTTTTTTTTTGTCTAGGACCTCAGTTAAGTTTCTGTGGTTTTCTATATGTACAACTTTGTAGCTTTTAGGCACAAGAAAGCAAATATATACCTTTGCTTAAAAAACCTATAACTACATAATATTCAAAGAAGTATTTTGGTATATTGAGTAATGAGTTCTTATCTTCAAGTAAAAAACATTGTTTTATCTTCAATAATTAATGAGGGCTAGAATTTTTAAACTGGGGTCTATAGTGCACTTTGGAGAGGACTGGGAAGTTGTTCTCTGGGTTTTTTTTTTTTAGGTCAGCTTAAAAGATAAAGACACGCTAGAAAAACAGTTTGTAGGAAAATATACTAAATTCTATTAATAACACCAAACTGTGTGACTGCTAGGTAGATGAGGAATCACCTCAGGAGAGAGGTGCTGCTCTCTGAAATAGAGATAGTTTGTATCAAAAAATATTCTAAACTAGAAAAGTTTGAGAACACTTGATTGATGGCTTTTTGCTCTTAGTAACATTGACCTTCAGTGGCTTGAAATACTATTGTAATTTTTCAATTTGCTATTCTAAAATCCAGATTTCATAAACATATTATTATCTTTCCATTATGATTACTTATTGCCTCCAAGGTCTACAATGCTTTCCTGGAACATCTAAATGGAAATGGGATTAGGATGAGATTCTGTCACTCAGGGGATTTGTGGGAAAAAGTGGGGATGTGCACAGAAAAGGTCATTTCTTAGGGGCAAAATGAATAAAATGACACTGAGTTATGGAAAAGGACAGCAATAACAGTATTAGCCATTTTGCATGGGTTTAAATAGATTGTTTTTTGTTGGAGACACTAATGATGGAGAACAATGCACTGT
Source organism: Cinclus cinclus (assembly GCF_963662255.1). Taxonomy (NCBI): domain Eukaryota; kingdom Metazoa; phylum Chordata; class Aves; order Passeriformes; family Cinclidae; genus Cinclus; species Cinclus cinclus. Next base: position 103,395,335 of record NC_085048.1, on the reverse strand, counting down.
TATTTTCTTGCATTTCATAACATCCTTAAATAAATAAAAAATTTGGCCTCTCCAAAGTGCATTATAGACCCCAGTTTAAAAATTCCAGCTCTTAAAAAATCCACATTATTTCAATGTGGCTCCATGTGCATTCTGAGTGATGAATGCACTTTCTGACTGTTTGTGGGATGGCTTACTAACAAAATTTAGCCTAGAAATTGGTGTTTTCAAGTGTTTGATCTGTACACTGCTTGTTTTGCCACTGGAGTCATGATTTTATTGATGGCTTAACTGGCTGAATATGATACTTGAATGGACAAGTAATTAATAACATACTCCATTATGATTCTTCTAGCAAACAATAATTGTAATTAAATTGGTATGTGTGGCCTGTGGCTGAAAGATCAGATCAGTGCTCCTTTCCCTTGAGGAGCAGAGCTGTCCAACTTCTCACTAATCCTGTTTTTAAATTTTTTCTGCTTTAAAAATGCTGGTCTGTGTGCCAGAACAAAGTAACATGATGCTTTAAGTAATTGTGGTTTTTTACAAAGTTTGAAAGTGTGCAGTATATACAGTGTAAGATAATGATTACTGTTTTCTGGACCCCAGAAATAACATCTGATTGTTCTGATCTTACAGTATTTTTATTTAGAATTTTACATTACTCCATAAATACACTTGGCTAAAGGGACTTGGCATTTATTTAATGCCAGAGACACAGATAAGCATGGCCAAAAAAAGAAGAAAATGACCCCTGCCTTCAATTTTGTACTTGATGCAATTAAGAAATAATCAGTGGACCTGGTAAAGTACAGAGCTACTTCACAATTAAATATGGTAATTTCTAGTTCAATGCATACTGAGAGAAAACGGCTCAAGAGGAGAAATGTTTTGGTCAAAATTAAATTAATAGATAACATAAGGGATACAAATTGCTATGAAACATTGGATTGACTGCTCGTGGTGAGCCATGCTGGGTAGTGAAAGGCGCAGGAACAGCTTCAGGGGAAGCAAACTACACAAGGGCTGAACACCATGGTATTTAAAACCGGATCGTATGTTTAGAAAATGTTTCTTGCATTAGTAACAATCTTGCATTGTCCAAAGTTTTCTGGAGCAGAAAAGTGTGAGTAAAGCCACATTCTTGCAGAGAACTGAGTCTTTCTTTCTTTCTCAGGGCGCTGATAGTTTGCTGGAAGTCTAGAAATCACCAGTGATACTTCCAAGGTATATAAAAAAAGTTGAACAGTGGTGACAATATATATTTAGTAGCACATATTCCTGAAAAACTATGATGAGTTTAGATGCCAAATTTTCGGACTCTTTCACCAGTCTATTGCCTCCTAGTGCATTGTATATTATATTTCCAATAGTCTCTACAGCAAAATAAAGCTGAAAAGGGTTTCACTGCTTTTAACTCTATTTCCATGCAATTCCTGTGAATGGGTCTCCTAAGGGAATAGGATTTAGCTGCAGGTGTAAACTTCTGTGGGCTTTTTTTCATTTCTCTTTCAACCCACCTCTAGTCCCACAGGTCGAGTTGCTTATACCACATGCTTCTTAGGTGGCTGCAGTAAAATCACCAATCTCTTAATAAAATTGTGTTTTCCTGCTCAAATATACCTAATCAGGCAAAAAGCAGCGTTTTCTTTCCTAAACATGCCTATTTTGGCCGAAATTGAGTCTTTAATGATGCTCAGCCTCAGCGATGTGCAAAGTTTTAATGCCTTCTGAAACATGTAAACCCCCCCCCCCCCCCCCCCAAAATATTAAGTTTCTCTCCTCAGGCTTCCCCACATCCTGTGGGAAGCACCCACGCAGAAAAGAGAGGAAGATTTCTATCCCAACACCTGTGTGAGAGGGCAGAAGAGTTATTATGACCCTAAATGTATTATGGTAGGGAATGTTTACTCCTAGAAAATAATGCATTAATCGAGTAACCCCTTACCCTGGATGGCACGAAAATCTCCATGACACGGACTGCTGACTTACTATGAGCCTTACTTAATAGTTGTTCTTAATTAACAGCTAGTCCTTATGTAATCTGCTCCTCTCAGGATGTGCTAAACAGCGAGGAAAGCTCGGCTCTGCTCTATGGAAGCCGTGCTCCTTCAGCACTCCTCAAAGTAGCGGGATGTAAAAAGAAGCATCTCCCCTTGATGTGGGAGAATACAGAGATGCTCCTTAGGGTTCTGGAAACCACTCCTCGGGGTTCCGTGGAAGCTGCCCCTCAGGAGCTCTGGAGCGGTGGGGCCTCTCCCTCAGGGTTTCCCGCCTTCAGGACGCGCGCGCCTCCCCTGAGGGTTCGCATCTCTCAGCGGCACGAGCCTACCCTCAGGTGTTCGCCTCTCCATAGGTGCGCTCCCCTCAGCGACACAACTCCCCGCCCAGGTGTTCTGCCCCCTTAGGTGCGCTCTCTTCAGGGACACAACCCTCCCGTCAGGCATGCTCCTCTCCTCGGGTGCGCTCTCCTCAGTGATACGCACCTCACCCCTCAAGTACGCTCCCCCCTCCTCAGGTGTGCTCCCTCAGCGACACAATCCTTCTCTCAGGTGTACTTCTGTGCTCGGGTGTTCTCCCCTCAGGTGCGCTCCTTCCCACAGGTGCCCTCCCCTCAGCGTCGCGCACCGCCCCTCACGAGCCCGCCCCTCCCTCCCTTCCCCTCAGGCGCGTGCGCCTCCGGTGGCGGGGGTGGGGCCTCGCGTTCGAACGGCGGCGGGCGGAAAACATGGCGGGAGCGCGGGCTCTGCTCCGGCACTGCCCACTGCTGCTGCCGCAGGACCGCCACGGCACCGCCTACGAGGGCTTTGTCACTGCCCAGGTACCGCGGCCCAGGTGCCGCTCGGCCGGCGGACCTTACTCGGAGGGGGAGGGTGCTTCTCGTCCTGCAGGGTCTGGAGATGGGGACCGCTTCCCGCCGTGCCGGCTCTGAGAGGGGAGCGCTTCCCGGCTTGCCGAGGTTCCTGGCTGAGCCACCGGGAGTACGGATTGGGGAATGCCGTTTTCCTGCCCTGAGGGGTCCCGCCGTCGTCCCGCGGGTTTGCCCAGGGAATGGCGTCCTGCTGCCTCCTGGGCTGGGTTAGTTGTGCTGACAAAAGTGGTTTTGGGGCAAGGCTGAATGTGCCCGCGTTCAAGGCCCGTGGTAAAAGTTGACATAAATGACTGATGGTGGGTGTTTTCCTTTTATTTATTTGCTTGCGAGGCTTCAACTAAAGCGGCTGGCTGGTCCCTCGGGGTGTGTAAAACGCGGTGCAGGGGGCAGAGCAGCGCCTGGGGCAGGGTGAGGAGGATGCTCCCAACCCAGCTTTGCCACCACTTGACATTGTGCAGCGGTGGCTCCCTAAAATATCACATACACAGAGCTCTGAACGGGTGTATTTCAATTTAGAAATAGCGTGGGGGTTTGCTCCTCTAAGTAGATGGCAATAGCCATGAGCTGTGCCCACTAGCCATGTAGTTGACATTGAGATTGAAAAGAAGTCCTCTGCTTTAATTAGTTACTTTAGAGCATTTGCAGTCGGGTTCTGAATATCTCCAAGTACAGAGAGTGTTCAACCTCTTAGATGGCCTGTTACAGTCTCTGGTCCCCCCCTTTAACTATTAGTGAAGGTTTTTTTTATTCCGTTCAGGTGATATTTCCTGTATTCCTGTCAGTGTGTGTCACTCAGATCTGGCTGTACCTTCTTTAGTCTTTCCCTGATCCCTCTTTTCTCCAGGATGAACAGTCCAAGCTCCCTCAGGCTTTCCTGCCATGAGAGATGTTTTGAGCTCTTGGTCACCTTCAGAGTTTCTCCCTGGATTAACTCCAGTATGTCCATGCCTTGCTTGTGCTGGGGACAGTACTCCCAACTTGAAGGTGTGCTGAGCTGGAATAGGGTCTGGAATAAAAGTTTTAATATAAGTTTTCTGCCCCCTTTGCTTTGGGGCTTCACTGACTTTATTTCAGTTTTATTTTGATCATCCCATAGAGTAGTAGAAGGAGGACCTCCATAAGGACTGAAAATACAAGTAGCAGGGATGTAGAAGCTGTCCCATCCCATAGTGGATTGCACTAATAGGAAAAAAAAATAGTAAATTTATGTACTCGGGGCTGTTTCTATTTACAGTTCATAAAACTGCTGAAATGTGCTGTGGATCGGAGCCCAAGGTTCTTTTTAGTGTAGTTACTTTTATGATAAGTTGCTGTTTGGACTTTTACTGGAGTTGGAGACAATCTTTCATGAACAGTAGTGTGATTTGGATTAAATTATGTGTTTTGGTCTCATCCAGATTTGGATAAGGTTTATTTTTCTCCTGAAAGGTGTTATGTTTGCTTTATGAAATGTGAGGTACTGAAGAGATTTTACTAAATATTGTGATTTAAAGGTCAAGAGTATTTCAACTTCAGAATTAAAATCAACATTTTTTTGTGCCTGTCACTCATACTACTTTTTGTCCCTAAGGAAAGAGATTCTGAATAATATTCCTGTAAGACAGCAAAGACCAAGTTTCTTTCTTAGTAGCTGCTCTGATGGAAGAATCATTCCCACAAGTGTCTAATATTTTTCTTTTCTGACCTTCCTTTCCAATAAATATTTCTTTTCAAGGGTAGAGACTTCCACATTCGGATACTGCTACCAGTGGATTTGCAACTGAAAAATGCCAGGTAAGAGACTTTTATGATAGCAATTTTTAAGTGTGGTGTAACAAAGTTAATTTTGATAACAGCAATAATGGATATGAAAATGAGTTGGTTTTCTTTCCAATATCAGTGTTATTAATTAATTCTTACTGGTTTCAGCTTAACCTTGCAACAAAATCGCAAAACATCAGTGCTAATAAATGCTGACAATAAGCATTGCCTATATCAAAATATTTTGCTGTTAATTAAATTTGAAACATGTTGTAATTAATTGGGTGTATTTACATATGTGAAGCAATGTACTTGGGAAAAAATTATATTTTCTGTATAATCTATATTTTAAGATCATTTATATGTTGCCATGTGGGAAACAAAATCCTGTGCAAAGTCGAACATTTAAGCTATTATGTAAACAATTTAAGCAATGATGCTCTATAGATCTTTTTAACTTCCTTTTCTGTTTACTGTTTCTATGCATTAATTGTTATGACCCAGCTTTTCTTTAAAAGCTCTGTTCTTATTTCTGTGTTTATCCCAGCAGTATGCAGGAAGTGTGGTGAAAGTGGCTAATCCACATACATGGATGAGCCTTTAACTTTCTATTCCAAAATTCTGCTTAGGCCAAACTGGGAGCAGATGTGGTATTCCACAGCTCTATTACATTCTAGGTTGGGTAATTAAAACTTCGTTTCAGGTAACTTTGACATTTTCAGGTTATCACTTTTAAATATTAGTGTATTTTATGAAGTCACACTTGCTTGCAAGAATTATGTTGTTTTCGGCACAGAACGGGCTTTTGCAGGTTGATGCTGAATTTTTAATGGACTTTGGCATAGTGACATTTGGCAGAATTAAGTAACTTTGAAGACGAAACTCAAAGCAGTTTTGAAGTATTGTTTCCTTCATTTTTTTTCCAAGAAAAGCTGTTGTGTGTAGAAGGCTTTCTGCTGACTTTTAAAAATCATATACTGTGAATTTTAAATTTCTACAAAACTCTGTATGTCTAGGATAGAGTGCAGCTGGCATCTGAAGAAGATCCTGCATGGATATCGGCACCTTTTAAAGCAGGTATGCAAGTTTAAAACCACTTATTTAAATATTATTATTAAATAGTCTTAGATCTTTGTTTATAATGATTCTGAAAAGCTTGTACTCATACACCTATACCAAAAGGGTTAAAGAGCCAAGATTTGTTTATAAGTGCCTGAGGATTTACAAGTGTAATGAGAAATTGATGGAATTTATTAAGTAGTTATTTTTATTCAACTTTTTTTTTTTTTTTAGATCAGGCTACAACAATTTTTAATGAATTATGACATTTTACTGGAATTTTTCTTCACTTTCTTGATTAGTGACAGATTGTCTTTTATGATTTTTAAATAAAAATACTTTTATTTACTTTTTTACAAGTCATTTATAATGCAAAAGAGAGAATTCACGTCACCTATTAATAGACTCTTCATTTTTAGGATTAAATTTTATTGCAGTATCCAAAGGAAGCCTTGGAGTGAGGATACAGCAGCCTTGGAGTCCCAAAGAATACTTTGTTTCCAAGGAGGAACCTTTGCCATAGGTGTTGGTTGAAACACTGTATCTCATGGACCTGGTTCATAAATACCTAAATTAGTGGTGCCACCTGATACCAGGGGATGTTTCATTCTCAGTAAAGTTTCCTGGAAGTTCTCTTCTAAAATTGAAAAATTTAAACATGCGGTATACATTTGGTCTTTTTAATGTTTGGTTTGACAATACCAGAAAAACGGTTGAGCTGAAGCACCAGAAGTTATGAGTTGCAGAAAATTAACTAACCCTTTCTTTCCTCCAGAGGCTGCACAGCTGCCCAGATCTTGTCAGCTTTATGGTGGAGCTGAAAACTGTTTTGGTGAGTGGCAGAATATATGCGTGGGATATGGGATGCTCTTTAAGCTTTGGATTCTGCTTTCTGTTTTTTGCAGGTTTCTGTTCCATAGATTTATAGGTTTTTTTGGTTTTTAAGAAGAGGTGATTTTGTATATATGCTGTTCATGTAATAGCTGTATGAATATCCTTTAGGATTTTAAGTGACTGTATTCTTTGGAAGTGGAAGTGCTTCAAAAAATGTAAAATCCCAGCAAGGGATCTCAATGTAGAGCCATCCTCTTTACAGTGATTTTTCTCGGAATTATTATCTAGATGGTAAAGCAGGCTTGTAATTATACAATGGGTTATACAGTCAGTGGATTGCTGAAGGTGCTTTCATCTGTCTCGCAATTTGACAATAAATGCAGAAAGCTCTTTTTTTTTCCCCCCTAACATTTCAGAGGCTGCTCTTTATTCTTCTTTTAAAAGTTTTTTCAGGTCTGGGATTGAAGAATAGCAAACCCTTTAATAAACAGGAAACTGGGAATTCTTATCGATTACTAAAACATTATTCAATGAGCATTCTTGCTGATGAGTACTTCATCCAATCTACTTTACTTTAGGAATAAAACACAGGAAGTATTCTTCAAAACTGCAGCAGAAGTTCCCCCTGGCATTACACTGCTGCTCTGCTGTGCTTGGAGTAGGCCTAAATAAGTATGACTATTTTGGAATATTTTGTAATAGTTATTCCAATCTATTTGCCCATGTGCATAAGCACTCGGAAAATGAGAATGAAGTGCAAATATAATTTATTCAAAATAGCAAAATACTGATCCTCAGTTACTGCAGAGAATGAAAATGCTGACGGTGCTGTGGGAGAACTGGGCAGAAATGATTGTTAAACTTGTCTTATAAATTATATTTTTGTTTAAATTTATTACATTTTAAATTATTAATAATCTTATTCTAAATGTATGTGTTCTCCAAGTATAATTTTTAACTTAAATGCACTTTTAGAGAACAAGTAGCACAACACAACTGAAACACATGCTTAGGGCTCATTTTTCACAGTAATGTTAGCTTTTTGATAGAAACTTCTTTTTGAGGTATTATTACATTCTTGATGAGTGTCTGTACCAAAACTTACACTAAGGGATCCTGTAATGTTAAAACTGAGAAACTGATTTTGTTTTTTCATTGCTATGTAAACTTCATATGTATATATATATGTGTGTGTATGTATATATAATATGGGGAATAGCATAGATTTGTTGTCTTTTGTGGCAGTGGATCCCAGGAGACAGCTGTGTGCTTAACAGAACCTTCTTTTGAAATGTTCTTTCAGTCAAGATGCTTGACTTCAAATTTATTAACTGAAAAAGAGACACATTTGATATTTGCATCTGAAGACTCCATTGTCAACATCTGTGGGTTTTTTTTTAAATTGCAGATGTTTTTATTACTGGTATCTGAAGTAATTTACCAAACAGCTTCTTTGTCTGCTTTAGCTGGAGGCTATAACAAAACAAATGCAGTGTACAGTTAATTTTACATAAGCTTAATATTTCTGAATGAATTGCAAAAATCGTGTGGCTAAATAGATGCAAAAATATTGAAATTGCTCTTAATTATGTTTTTAATGTTCTTTTAAACAGGAAATTGCCTTAAAGAACACACAAGACCTGCACATCCCACGGCCTCCAGAATACTACTCCTGTCTTGTCAGAGATCTAGAAATACTGGGCTGGAATAGGTATGATTATTTTAGTTCTTAGCAAACATCATCTTTAGAATATCTATTCCTCTTTTGTATTTGAGAGTCAGATGTATCAAATGTACTTGTTCCATTCATTTACCCTATTCAGAAACTGATTTTGCTTTATTTTTAAATTAAAAGCAGCCAACAAACCTGTATCAACAAAAGGGATATTTTCTGTCTTACATAACTGAGCTGAAAGATGAGACATTACTAAGAAATAATTTATTTTTTTGACCTATAAACTACTGGCATATTAAACATATTTAACATTAGTATTTATAATTCTCTTTTCCCTGTTTTGTACAGCTGGTTGTGACTATTCCTATAGATTATGGTTGATCATCATTTACCTTTATGCTTTCATAAAAACATTTTATACTTTTTTTTTAATTAGAATAATGATTTTTTAAAGAACCTGCTCTTTATAGCACAAGGGTTTTCTTAAAGGAATTTATTATTTATTCCACAGAAAGGTAAATCTACCCAAAAAATTCATGAGCAGAGGGGAGAATGTGAAAAACTCTCCACCCAAAACTTTAACAAGTGTATATTGTGCTAAATGAAAGATAGAAGCCTTAGGCATAAGAACAGTTTTGAGTTTTCCCACCTTATTTCTATATAGATAAACAACATGTGATTAAGTGGGAATTTGCTTTGAAGGCTTTTATTTAAAGATTTAAAACACCCTTGTGAAATCAGCTGAAGTTTTTGTCTGTGCTTTCCATTGTTAATATGTAAATGTGCCGTACTCTATTTAAATTTCACAGGCTCAGGTCTGAGAATATTAGGTAAAATTTCTTAAACACATGGGAAATAAATTTTAAATTGTTTGCTCTCCCAAAATGGAAAAATAACCAAAGCACCAACCAACCCCCCACCCCCTCCCAAATCTTGAAAAGGGTTGGTGATGTCAGTCATTAATCAAAGGACTACGCTGCACATAGGGCATCACATTGGGTTTACTCTGACTTGGAAGGAAAATAACCTGGGCAGCAACGTGGAGTCCATTAGCAAGTCACACCTTTGATTTCAGAGTGCTTGTAACACTAAAGGGACTCTCTAAGAAAGCCTCTTAACTGAGACTCATTTTGAGTTGTGGGTGATGCTTTATTTGCATGGCAGTTAAGAACAGCCTGCAATAATCTTTCAGCAGAACTTCCTGTGCTTGGGGCTGGTGGTGAGGAGCAAACACTGCGCACACCTTGAGCTTTATTTAATGATTTTTCTTAGGAAAAACCCTCATTCCTAGCAAGTTTTGGATCATGCTGGAAGTTGACTGTGCCCAAATCCAACTGAAAAATTGAAGGATTTGGGCTGGGGAGAGAAAGATACTATTGCAGGAGTAAAGTCATAGGAAAGGCTCTTCTAATACTTCCCCTTAATCAAGCTGGTTGAGTCAGTGACAGTGTCCTGGAAAGGCAACTTATCAACTGCAAAACACCTGTAGGAGTCTTATCACCCTCATGGGGATTCATAAAGGTTGCTAGTATCTCTTAAGTCCATTATTGTCTCAAATCTCAAAGCTCTTCTGCGTGGTACTTTCCCATTTGTTTCATCCAAAGTATCTTCTCCTCTTTCCTTCTCCACTTCCAGGCAATCCTGCCTGGTCCTGTACTCTGTCATTTGTGTGTCACGCTGGACTTCAGTGATTAACCTGAGGCTTTCCATCCATCTTTATGCTGATTCCTTTTATTCCTTTCTTTTTTTTTTTTCGTGTGATAAAATGAAGGAGCCTACAGAGGAATAAAAGTCTGCATAAGTGACATATCACCTATGTACACAATTCCTTATGTGTTTATACAAAAAGTGTGATTTTTAAACTAAAAGAACCCATACTTTTCCTATAAGTGAAGATTGAAGTGGTCTGAACAAGATGAATGTCAGAACAGGTAAAATTCCAGACACCTTGGCAGCATCTCTTTAATTTTTTTTTGTTTTGTTTTCCTTTGCTGTGGGTCTTTGCAGCACAGTGCTGCAGGCACCAGTTGTGCTTTGCTCTGGATACTGCTGCATTTTACACTGCAGTATCCATTCTGGGCCTTAGCTGCTGCTTTAGGAATTCCCCAGCACAGGAGGCAGTAGATAGAGAGATGGTATAGAGATATTTTCTCATCTTTATAAAACTGATACACTTCTGAGATAAAGTTGGAACAAAGCAGGAGTAATAATTTTTTTTCCCTCAGTTAGAGGAAGAATTCTCCAGTTCTTTCTAAGTATATAAAGTTTAACTGGCTCCAGTTGAATTACACTTTTATCAAGAGTTGCCTTTCTTTCAGCTGTTGTGGAGAAATACTCCCAGAAATCTGCAGGTCTCTGTAATATTGCATTAATCATCATTAGACATGAAATAGTCTCTCTCCCCCTTCTAACTACCTCTACTGCTTTTTTCCAGCTGTATTTTTCAGTTCCTTCCTATTGAGACTATTTCATTTATGTAGATAATTTTTTTCTTTTCACTTCTTCCTAGGGATGTGCACCCCCTTAGTGCGCATCTACTTTTTGTTCCACAAGGCTCTGCAATTCTGTTGCTAGTTTCACTTGAGAGAACCATGTCACTTTTCTAGTATGTAGTGGCTTAAAAAAATAAATGTTGTGTAGGTCAGCAAGCACATGCTCGCTCTGAACTCTGTTAGGCCTTTCCATCAGTCTGGGTGATAAGTTGTGCAATTATCTTGGACTGCTTTTTATCTTTACACAGGAATGACATAGTAAAAATGCCAAAATATCCACATGCCCAGTTTACTGGTAAATATATGGGGAGGTTTGAACCTTTTTGGCAGTTGTTGAAGCTACTAAGCAGAATCCACCTTCAGAGAACAATCTGTTTTACCATTGTATCCATCTTCATTGTGCTGGGAGACACAAACCAGTGACATCTTAAGAGATTCAGGAGTTTTAAAACTTACTCACATTTAGTATGTACTTTCTGCATGCTAGGGTGGATGAATACAGTGTAAAACTGTCATGAAATGAAGGCAAATCATCATAAATAACTCATTTTGTACCTGTTTGGGTACTACTTTCTGCAGAAAATCGATTTCAGAATATGAACCAATATGCACTGAATTTCCCACAATAATAGTGTTGATAATAAAAGAGGACCTCATTGAAGAGAAAAGCAAATCAAGAGCATAAAAGTCTCATAGAGTAAGAAAGTGCAGAAATGGATCAAAGATTTGACAGGAAGTTTAATGTGTGCATAAGTAGAGGCTGACAGGAACATGCTGTGTGTGTCAAAGGTTCCAGTGATGGAAAACTGAAACACGGTGCTCACTGACCACAGCGTGAGCCCTGACACACGTTGTAAATAACCCAGAGATATATGACTGCATTAAGCACTAGGCTGGTGTATTAACAGCAGTAAATCTGCAGCAGCAGAAATGCTTGGCATATTTGTAACAGACTAATCAGAGGATTGCAGACCTATCAGACTTCTTGCAGGGCTCTGAGAGTTTTTTCTCTTCCAGAGTGGCCTATGTGGACACTGGGCTGACCACAGTCAAGTTAAAAGCTGAAGACTCTTGTGGTCGACAGCATCTCATCACTCTCAAGTTAAATGCAAAGGTAAATTGATGTGGGACAAAATATCGTGAGGCCTCCTTGAAATAAATCAATTTTCCTTAGTTCATTAGGATTTTAGAGGGTTGGTTTGTTTGCTGGTGTGTCTGTTCTGCAAGGTAATAGGTTAGTTAACTTTTTTGAGAGTTTTCAGACTAACTCTATTTAAAATTAATATTGGATCATGGTTATCTGTTAGATGCAACTGTGCATCACATGAAAAACACTTTGATATTGCACTCATTTTACTGGATTACAGACAAAGCCATCTGGGAGACGTTGCTTCATTATCACTCCATCCAGAGACTATGCATAGAACAAGAATTAGAGGATGTTGGGTTGGTTATTAACAAGTCTTGCTGTTAAAGTCAGAGACGTAAAGATTTATGAAAAACTGAAGTCAGTCAGAAAAATTATTCCTTTTCAGTCTAAATAAATGTCTCATTTTGACAGTACTTGCAAATCAAACCCATGGCATTTGCAGAAACAGAAGACTTTTAATTCTTCCTGGTACTTATCACCGATCTCACATTACAACATTTCTACGTAGAATGTCTCATTTCAAGGCATAAATCTCTCATCAGAGACTGTGAATATCTAGGCTGTGTGGAGACAATTGCATGGCAATAGCTGTTGTCTTCAGAAAATCAGTCCAGGGGAAAAGGATCTAAAAGTGTCTGGGTGTTGTTGTTTGGGACTATCTGTGGTCCATCATCTCGAGTTATCATCTTGAAAGCGTGAGGAGGGGACACAGCATTGTAGGATTAAATCCCACTTTCACAGTCATTCTGTTTTCCCTTACAAACCAGGAGTTTTTTAGTCTTACATAATATGAACAAGCTTTACCTTTGAAGGGGAAAAGGAGGGGAAAAATACTGTTTGGGAATGAGGGCTGCTCAAGTGGCTTTTTAAAGAGTAAAACTGTTCTACATGCAGAGAATAATGAGTGCATAATTAATTTGCTAGTCAGTCCATTATTAAATACACTGATGGAAAAAAATCCATCAGGAAGTACAATTATGGTCTATTTAACTTGCAAGGAGAGAAACCAGGCTGTGTTGTTTATAACGGATAAATACAATGTTTTGTTTGATGCTAGGAATTAGGTGCAGCCTATTGCCCTAAGGTTTTCTTGCTCCTAGGCCAACAGAAAAGTGTTTTTCTGTTTGAAAGTATAAAAATGCAGAAAAAAATTAGAGTGCAATATTCATTTTTCCCAAGCAGCTGCCCTGGTCAAACACTGACACTTGTACATTGGCTGTATCTGTTCAGCCTTAACTTAGCATTGTCCTGAGAGAATGGAGATTGCTATTTGCTGTCCTTGTAAGAGCTTGTGGGGGTTATTTGATAGTTGAAATAGCTGAATACACCTCATAGCAGAAGACAGCACCATCTAACAACTAAAGATGTATGTAATAAAAAGATAAGATTATCAGACTTGTCTGTTTTACTACGTAATCATCCTTTTCCTCTTTTTTTTTTTAGGTTTTTTTTTTCATTTTGTTTCAAGTGTTTTTGATGGTGAAGGATCAGTTGCTGGTCCTTTTTAAACCATGTCTGGCATTTAAACTTGCCAGACAAAATTTGTGTGTGAAACATTGTTTTGGTGACATGGGGATTTGATTTGCTTTCATACACACAGACATTAAATTTGAGAAGACTTGGCTGAAGTATTTTTTGGGAAGGAATTTCTTTTGATAATGTGCTTTAATGAAAGTGTGTTTATTTTTGTTGTGCTGTTTCTTTGATTAAGATCGGTGCATGAGCGTTTCAGACCCCAAGTCTTCAAATAGGCCACTGCAAGGATTTGACTGTCGTGTAGTAATTAAGACACTTTGGTAATTATCTGAATGATCTGGCAAGGAGTATGAAAATGCTTTCTCTAGATAAAGTTAGCTGCATGCTCAGTATAAATATTGTATTTAATAATTGCTTAAATTGTCCTAAAGAATAATAGGGTGATTTTCTGAAACACACATTTGATTGTAACTGTAAGAAGATAAGGTGTCATGGAGTTATCAAACCTTATATAGCTTCTTTTTTTTTAGTGCAGCCTTTTAAAAATTTTTCTTATTGATATCTCTTAATTTGGAATGAGGATTTGTTTTAATTTTGGGTCTATATTCATTCATCTCCTTCTAAATTGTTAAGTACTCTAGATTACTTTCAGTTTCAAAACAAAATGTTGCCAATCAGAACAAATAGTTTACCTTAAATGAAAATTGCATCTTGACTCATGGAGGGGTTGTTTGATTTTTAAACTTTACTTTCCAATATGTATAATTGAGAAATTTTTAAAAAATACTTCATGCTTTGTTTCTTAAGGTTTCTTTAATGTTCCTTTGTGACCACTGAACACACAAAATTGTGCTTCTCCTCCCTTTACTAAATACTGGTATATGAAACATTTACGTGCAGCCTTCTTAAAATGATAATTAACATTCATAACTATTCCTGAAAATGCTTTACATACTGTTTCCTCACAGAGCCAAGTTCTCAAGATGCTTGAAGTGCTCATATTTTGTTATCAAATTTGGCAGCTGAATATCAGTCTGACTTTACATCACTAAGGAAAAAAAACCCAAAAAGACAAGCAAACTGACTTTTCTTTTCCTCCCTCAGTATCCCACAGAACCACCAGATTGCTTTGTAGATTTTCCTGTTCCATTTGCTGTTTCCTGGATGCCACAGGTAACTACTGGACTAGGCAGCTTTTTAAAATAAAAATATATATGCAATGGAGGCATGGTAACAAGGGGCTGTGTTTGGTTTTTAACTCCAGTTTTTTTCCCTGTGTGCATTTTATTTCTGTACATGCTCGTGAAAATGCAGTAGCACTGAACTCCATATTCCTTATTGTAGCACCTTAAATATCTTCCTTGCCATGAGATATTCCTTGGATGTTGTATGTACTGGTTGGGGGTTTTTTTAAGCTGTTCATATGACTGAAAATTCTCTATGAATTATGGTGGGAAAGAGTAAAGGAAGTGAAATGTAAAAAAAAATATTGTCTTCTAGAAAAGAAACACCTTCTAAAGATGACAGACTTTGAAAAAAGGAGTTGGTTGTTCTATAGAGTTTTCCCCACTTTATTAAAGACTTTTCATAACTTAATAAAACCTTTCCAGTTATAATCAACACAGGAAGTATTTAATGAAATCCTGATTACTTAATTTAACTGATATTGGCACTATAAAGGTCCACATTGTCTTCTGTGGGTCTCTCGCATTATTTAATGTACCTTTTATCCTGAATGCAAACATGTGGGCTTTATGAAATGAATTTAAATGTGACCACTCAGATACAAGTTAATTTGAAGTATATGTAGAAAATAGTTGATACTTAATTTAATTTAAATTAAGAAAATAGATTTTACATAAATGATTGCATCTGATAATTCTAATTCTCACAAGGGTTTCTACCCAGCAGTAAATACTAAAGTTACATAGGGAACATGGCTGGGAGGTTACAGCAGGATGTATTTCAACTGGATATATAATTTTTCTGCCGATCTCAAGGTACTGTGTGTCACCTCAGACCCGCTAATATGGAGAGGAAATAACTGCAAGAATCAACCACTGCAAATGAAAAATATATTTATTTATGTAATTTTAGGTTTTGATTCTCTGACATGGTTTGAAACAGTTTAAGTAAATGTTTTCCCCTTAAATTTCACTGGAATCTCTACACTCTGGCCAGGGTTTCAAGTGCTGTTTTCAACCTCAAACTTAATACATACATTCAACAATGTTTTATTAATTTTACAGCCTTGCAATTGATGTTGCCTCAAATTAACAACATTTCAAACATCCCTGACAGTGACTGCTTCTCTGTGTTTACTGTTAGTAATTTTAAAGATGGACTCGTGTTTTAATAAAATGTTCTGGAAAAACCTGACATGGAGCAGCCTTTGACAAGTTAAAAATGGGGGTGGATATACTGATATTGGCACTGCATCTGAGGAAAAACCCTCTGTTAAAAATAGAACACTCTGATGCTTAAAATGTTTTTACAGTTAGAATTACCTGGGGACTATTTGAAAATGTGAACAAAAGGTGTTTGTGTGTGAGTGAGGAGCCTGTTTTGAAATCATGAGACACTAATTCCAGCTGTAGAGAGCCTGCTCTAATCCTGAACCAAATACCAGCAGACAGAAATGCTTTAGCTGTACAGCAGCTTTTGCAAATTGACCTTATGTGTGTGGGTGACATGAACCCAGCACTTGTGGGGACAAATGGCTTTGGTAATTGTGTAAATTGTGTTTATTTTCCAAATGTGTGGAAATCACTGCAGCAAGCAGCCCTCACACCGTGATAAAATACGGGTTATGCTTAGATAATGCTGCAACACCACTAGTAGCAGAATTCAGCAGGTACTCAAGTGCATGAAAAATTTGTTTCCTAAAAGGGAAAAAGAACAGGCTACATCTCTTCTCTAGTGAAATAATGTGGTGTTTTGGTCCCAGTTGGTCTTAAACTTTTAATATTATGCCTTTAAAGTATAAATTGACAAGGCTTAACTAAATTGGTGCAATGGCACCATTAGAATATAAACTCCTATGAAAGAAAATATAACTAGATTGTAGGTAATTGATTTTTCTTTCCCACCCCCTGTGTGTGCTGCTGCCTATTTCAGGCATATGGATTTTAAACTTGAGGGGTTGTTGGTCTTTTTTTCCTTCTTTTTTTTTTTTTTTCCCTTGCGGATAATAATAGACATGGCTTTATGGCATCCATATTAAAAATGGGTAATTTTCCTTATGGTCCCTGTCTTCCTGCTGGGTTGATAATGTTTTGATGTATTTTTCTTTTGCTCTGATGAGAGGTCTGCCGCTGCTGCTCTGACATATTCATTTGGATGAATAATTATAACTTGCACAATGTCAAGCTGAAGATGGTGGGGTTTTGTGCGTCATGACAAGCCCAGTAGCCAGTGCAGGTGTCTCACAGCATGAGCAGCAACAGCCAGTGGATTCTGGCTCAGAGGAGACATTTTAGAGTAGTAAGAAATGAGCACCAAGGGCAATGCTGCTGCTGCTGCTCCTGTTCTAAGTGCCAAATAAATGCAGAGTGCTTCTCAATGACAAGTGCAAGAACATCTACTTATTTCTGTTAAAACCTTTTTCTAAAGAACCAGATAAATGTGCTGTCTCCAGTTTTAGCACACACTGGAAGTGCAGTTCTGCAGAATCAGGGTGTCTCATGTCACGGTAAGGTTTCCAGACTGACCACTGCCCACCTGGCTGGCTACATGAAGGTCATGGGAGTGGAAATTAATGACTAATGAGGTCGTGCAGCAGCCGGCAAGGAAACGGGAATGCAAGGTGCAGAAGGTGGAGTGGTGGGAATGAGATTATTCTTGGGTTATTTAGATGAGAACACAATAAAAAGCATCGTAATTTTATGCTTTTTCTTGGCAAAGGAACTTCACAGGCACCAGCTGTAAATGCAGAAAATGGAGATGGTTGACAAGACACTTTATAAAGATTTCAGGCTTGTGTCTTGGCTTGATTTCTGTTAAGGAGAAGGGAAATTGTTAAACTGCTGTTGGTGAGAAACTGTTTCCAAACAAATCTAAGGAATCATAAATTCTTCAGGCTATCTCTTTTCCATCTAATTACTGTTTGCTTTGTTAAGGTGTATTTTATTTACGAATTCATGAAGGGCAAGAAGGTAATTGCACCTTTACTTTAGGCTATTTCACCTTTTCTATTAGTGGGCTTTGCAGTTGTTTTAATTTAGGATAAGCAAATTTTGTGTTAGGAAGAATTTTAGCCAGAAAAACCTCAGAATAAAGATTGAATTTTTATCTGTTTTTGAAAAATAATTTGCAATCAATTGTTCTGTATTTATCTTAATTAGAACCGTTTTTACTACCATTTGATTACTATTATTTCATCCAGGATTTGGAGCAGATGCTTGAAATTTGGCAGAACAGCCCTATAGGTTACAGTACTTCTTAGAAGTTCCTGAAAGGCTTCATTGGTTTTATGGCTGGCACAGACTTGAGATTTTCTCTTTATTCTTCCCTGCCTCTGTGGCTCTAGAAATAAGAACCAAGAATAAAGTGACATTTTTTTTCCCATTGCTTTGATTGGAGGGAATGGTGTATGGGCAATAAGGGTGGACTTGGGAGAATGTTTGAATTGAAGGAAGAAAGGAATTGGCATGAGGAGACCATAGTGATGAGGTGGAGATTAGAGTGCAGAGGATAGAAATGCAAATAAAAATGTTGAGAAATCACACGATACTTTCCTGGTAAAAGAGAAGGTGTGTTCCCCTCGGAGACAGGGAGGTCCAGAGTATCTGGTTTTCCCTGGACAAAGTCAGCGATGTAAATGGATGTGGGATCCGTGGAGTCTGGTAACACAGAGGTGACACTGGGGTCCCAGAAACTGGGACCCATCAAAGCTAGTGTGCTTATGGAGGAACCAGTTGGCTTTGTGAGTGGTTTTACAGCCAGGGTGAGCAGCATTGTCAGTCTGAATGATGAATGTCTTATTTTCCAAAGGATTTTGACATATTTCCACAAATTCTAACTCATTTGTGCAAGGGGGACCATGAAACAGAGTTTGTGCTCTTCGACATTATTAACAGTGGCCTTGGTGCAATTTACACCAAAGAAAAGTGTGATCTCAGGGTGCTCTAAAAGTGCTGGGCAGTCACCAAAAATTAGTTTGTTAATCAAATAAAAAGGAATCTTGGAGTTTTCATGGTTTGCATGACAAGCAGGTGATGTATTTAAATAGCTATAGATGCATTTATGTATATAGCAGGAGACAGCTGGCAACATCAGTGAAGCATGCAAATAAGATCAAATGAACAGTGTAGAAAAAAAAATTTAACTACCTTTTTAAGGAACATTATTGAAAAATTACAATTAGTATTAAAATTAATTGGATTTTAAAACTTATCTGTGGGTTACAATCCCTTGATGTTTCTTTTTTCTAGTGCAACCCTTTGAATTCCCAGAAGATAAAGATAAAAATGATTATTAGAGGATTTATCTGTATGCGATACAGAAAAATGTAAAAAACCAAAATGGAAAGCAACTGTTGCAAGTACCAGAAAATTATGCTATTAATTTAAGTGTCATCAGACCACAAAAGATCACATTTCAGGACTGTGTGAAAATTATTAAAATACTGGAAATAATAGTACTTAAGATAAAGATACTATACTCTAAGATGTGGTTAAGTGACTGACACTATTATATCACTTCAGGTATTATAAAAGTAACAAAATGCTTTTAAAGATAATAAGCGTTACATTTTGAGATTGGCAGAATTCACACTTTTCTGCTTAGGTGCTTTCCTACTTTAATATAATTTAACAACAGGAGGAAATAATGTAGCATTTCATTTCCAAGCTACGCCAATTCTTTCTAAAATACACATGCACAAAATATAAAAAGTTATTACGTAGAAAAATTCTATTTCTTCATCTGAGAACACTCCAATAATTTGCTGCTCTTTGTCAGGTGAGAAAGGAAAAACAGAATCACTACAGATTAAAGGAAACCATCCCTTCTGTATTTTGTTTAATTCATAGAAAAATACCTGTCTGAGAACAGAATGTTTAAATTGCTTTTTCTTTTGAAACTCAGTATATCTGAAATCTATCCCTCTCTGGACATCTGTACCTGCAAAGGGTTCACTTGACCGCCAAGTATTTTCTCCTCTTGCAGAAATCTTTTCTTGGGGAAATGGTGACTTCTTTTTGCCCACTGATGATTTCAAAAGATTTCTTTTGCATTGCTGTCCTGTATATTGTCCTGTTTAATGAAAGATATTTCTGTTTCCATGTAATCCATGGAAAGCCCCCAGGTGTAATCCTCTGCCTATTAGATGGTTTCTCCTTGTTTACAGGGTTTGAAAGCTGATCTTAAGCACCTGTTTTTATACTGCTTAATTTTGAGATAATGATGAGGTTGTTGGGTGATATTCCGTGTTTTATGCTGTCACCATATACTGGGACACACACATGGATTTCAACACTCCTTAAATGAATAAATTAGTTTTTAAATATTCTCTCATGCTGCTGGTGGAAACTCAATGAAATCTTGACTTTCTTGTTTTCTTAGAACTCCTTAATAGACATTTACAATCAGTTCCTGGTAGCCTTGGAGTCACTGAAGGAATTCTGGGATGCCCTTGATGAAATTGATGGGAAGACATGGGTGCTTGAGCCAGAAAATCCCACACGGAGTGCTACAACCAGAAGAATTGCAATAGGTAGGAAAAGATTTAAATGGATACAATGGATCTGAGAAGTGAAAACTCAGGGAGCTGTTTTGTTCTGCTGGTCTCATCCGATGGTGCTTCTTTGGGTTTGGGAAAGGAAACGCAGCACTTAAAACCAAAGACAGAACTCTTTTGCTTATTAAAAAAATAACTTTCCATAACAGAATGCTGATCCTATTTGGGAAATTCATTACAATTTTCTGTTGTCAGATAAATGAAGATTTCTGCAGGAAAACCTTGTGTATTTGCAAATTATGCACATGGAACTGTCAACAGCTGAGCACTTGCATGGTAACCCTAGAGAAATCAGTATTTGTAAAAAATCAGCTTAGGTGAAGCCCTTATGTCAATCACAAATTCCAGATTTTTAAACTTTAGATTCATCCTATCCTGGAGTGAAAAGGAATATTAGAGTGTAGCCCAAGGGGAAAAAGGGGGGTTAAAGGAGGCAAGGGGAAAGGACAAAGAAATAAAAGAGAAGAAATGAGGCTCCCCTGTTAACTACCTGAAAATGTACCTCAGTTTATATGCTGATGTCTGGCATTTTAAGGTCTTAATATACATAGGAAAAAGAATTTTATAATTACATGTGTAAAATAAGGAGTTGTAATTGCAACTGTCAGAGGCTGGAAATGTTGGGGGGATGTTATCTTTGCCAGGAAAGTGCTGATTTTTAGCCCTTCACCGAATCCACATCACCAATAGCAAATTGTAGAAATGTGAGAATACAGAGTAGACCCACGCTGTCCCTGACAGCTGTAGAGGGAGGAGCTGGAGGGGAGCTGCTTTCATGGGAGTGGAGGAATGGACAGGAAAAGTTCAGCAAGTGGCTGCAATGACTTGGGTCAGACACCACTTTGTGTGCAGTCAGGGGAGCTTTGTCCTGGTCCTGCTGCCCTTTTGCCACAGGCCAAGAAAAAAGGAAGAAGAGCCTCAAAATAGCCTTGGAGCAGCTGAGCAGAGGAAGGACAGGGCTTTGAGCCCTTTCATTCCCACCTCTTTAAGGATGGGAAGCTTAACACAACTTTAATTACAGGAAAGGTTAGGTTTCACCTGTGTTTGTTCAGAAGAGACTGCTGTGATGTTTTGGAGCTGAAGCCAGAGAACCACTGAGCTGCTTACCTCTGGGGAACAGAGCCCTTCCAGGGATGGTGGGGTGTCCTGTGAAGCCAAATATTTGCTGTTTCAAAAGCACAGCATTGTTGTCTAGGTCCTGGAGTTTGCTGGGGAGGGGACTAACTTCTGCTGCTTAATATTGGGTTTGGGCTTCTCTTTTTGACTATGAAAGATAAAGATAAATTATTAAGTTCCATGTCTCTACCTTTAAAGTTTCACCAAGATTTTGGATGGATCTTGTCATCTAGCTTGGGTTGATAACATTTATTTCTGAATAAGTGTAAATGTTAAGCCAAGTCTAAAAGAAACACAAACCTGGCAGGTTTTTTTAATCAGTTGCTATTTTTAATTACAGTTTGTGGCAATGTAAATATTTGATATACACTGATATTTTGTACAATCATTGGGATACCTCCCAACTTTATTATTTATCCTAATGAAACCCAGCCTGAGTCAACCAATTTAAAACTATTTTATAAAATGGTTCCTTTTACAAATCCTTGACTATAAAGCTTCCCCATGGCCTTGCTTGCTCCTTGCAGAGAGCAATGTCTCAGTGAACATAGAGGTAGATCCTCGCCACCCAAACATGCTTCCAGAGTGTTATTTCCTTGGAGCAGATCACGGTAAGGCAGCAAATTCCACTTGTTTCTCCTCTGGATTCGGATCTCTGATCCAATCCCCTACCTAAAGGGAGGTTCCCTGGGGTGATGCCATTTTTCCTGTCTGTTTGCAGAAGTGAACCCTCTCAGAACTAAACTCAACAACAACATACACTTGTGGTGAGTGTCTCTGGTAAAGCAGGCCAGAAACCCAAATGGTGTTTGTCATTCCTTTTGTGGATTTTTCTCTCCCCCTCTCCATCCACAGGGATCCGGAAATCAGTTTGTTACAAAACTTGAGAGAGCTCCTAGAAATTGATTTTCCATCTCGTGCTGTGTTGGAAAAAAGCGTAAGTTGGTTTTGGTTAACAATCAGTCATTATTGCTGAATAAGTCACATTTAAATAGTCACTTTCTAAGAGCTAGGGACAACCACGAACTTCTGAAAGGTAATTGGATTAATACATAGTCACAAGGACTCCTAAACTTCAAGCAACAGTTGTCGGAGCTTGTTAACCTTTGATTAGAGGTGCGCACTTCCCTGTGGCCTTCAGAGCAGCGAGGCCATCAATAAAAGGCTCCACTATTAAAACAAAAAGAGGAAGTTCCAGAGTGGCTAATGAGATGTGGAAAATCCAAACATTCTGTTATGGATGTTGATGACTTCAGTTCTAATTAGGTGTAGCTGTTTAGAGGGGACAAGAGGCCACCCAAATCCTGGTACATTTCAAACAACCTGGGAATTAATTTTTGACAATGCCTTAACACTGTATTACAAGGTTTGCTTTCACTCAGGAAGCTTCTAAATTAAGATCTGACTGAGGGTTTGTGTCTAATGTCAAATCGTAATGACAAATCATAGTGGTTAATAAACAAAAGATGCCCAAAAGTATGAAAATGCTTGTTGAATGAGATGTAATTCAGTAAGGGGATGCAACATAACCCAGTCAAGTCTTGCATGTCTGGAACCCAGTGTCACTTTATGCCTTTGTGACATAAATGTATACATCTTAAAGGCAAAAAATAGTAATTCCAGCCAACAAAAACTGCAAAAACATAAACCCAGTTGAAGGTGTTTGTGTGGCAGCAGCCCAGCCTTTCCTTTCAGCTGCGCTGTTGTGTTGCAGGACTTTGCCAAGGACTGTGGGATCTGCTACGCCTATCGGCTGGATGGCAGCGTGCCTGACCAAGTGTGTGACGACCCTCGCTGTGGGCAGCCCTTCCACCAGGCCTGTCTCTATGAGGTAAAGTGACCAATGGCACAAACCGCTCAGTAGCTCTGGCACATGCTGGACAACACGCCCTGTCCACTTAATGTTCCTTATGGGCTCTTGCTTAATGCAGAATTGATGGCAGTCACTTGTCCTGTCACCCCCATTTCCTGCGTTTGCTCTCTGGGAAAGGCAACCACTGTCTGACTTTGCATGCACCCTGGCAGGTGTTCATCAGCTGAACTCTTGTAATTAATAGATGTTTCTTAAATTGGAGATGAAACCAATGTGACTTTTAACCCACTTCTTGTGTTGCAGTGGCTACAAGGCCTTCCTACTAGCAGACAGAGTTTTAATGTCATCTTTGGTGAATGTCCCTATTGTAATAAGGTAAGGAAATCCAAGGAGTAGGAGTGAACTAGAGTGGAAAGGGCAAATGTGTCAATGTTTAACTAAAGGTTTTCTGACACAGTGTAAAGACAGCCCCACACTAATGCCAGAGTAATTAAAGACCACACTCCATTGTATTTAATGATACTTTTTTAATGCTGTAACAAAAGGTTCAGTTAAAAACAACAAAAAGAATCTCAACGTTTATAACAGAAACCAGCACAAATAGTTCTGAGAATCCATTACTATTGAGTGCAGATGAGAACTTGCCTGTATAAGGCCAACACTGACAGGATTATTTTAAAATTTCTTTTTACAGCCTCTGACACTGAAATCTTCAATAAGGAAACTCTAGGGAAAAACTGCATGGTGGAAGCACCGCTGCACTCCCACTGAAGACAGGGGAACAGCAACATTAAAGCAGATACAAGGACAGGACAATGAGCAGCAGAAGCATCAGAACAGCTGCAGTGTAGGGGTAGGTTTCATCAGCAAATGCCAGCCTAAGCACAGCGGAGAGAGAGGGATGAGTGGTGTCAGCACCAGCCTGGGATGCTGCTGCAGGAACTGGAGTTACAAGGTGATTGTGTTTCTTTCGGGATTCTGAGACTATTCTGTAGGGGTCAAACGGTGGCAGCTCTCTTGCAGTGTCTTCCTGCAGGAGGAAAAAAAAGCTGTGATTATAAAGCTAATATGAAGTGAGATGTGAATCAAAAATACAGAGATGCCATTGAGGTATTTAAGTTATCCTAGAGAAAGCATTACAATTCTTACAAAGTCTTACCTCTGGAATTTGCACTTGTATGGATAGTGTAGGGGGAGTGTGTATAACATAAGGCATGGTTAAACACCTCCTAAAGCGACATCTATATTTACTATTGAAGTCTACAGCTGAAAATCTTCTCTATCTTCAACTTGTTTCCCAAAACATTTAATATATTCAGTCTTTCCTGTGTTCCTGCTAATAAAGGTTTATCCTGGAAACTTGAGACATGATTTTAAGTGTGAATGTGCTGGTTTGGTTTGTGTAAGTTTTGCATTTCACAGTGAAGCTGAACTTCTGCCCATCACAAGGAGCATAAACTGGTAAAGTGGGGCTTGTTCTGGCTGGCCAGGAGTGCCTGGGCTGTTCTACATCTCTCCAGCAGCAATGCTGTCCTTGGCCAGCCTCCACCTCTGAAAGGGATACACAAACACTACACTCCCCCTTCTCACTTAGCCAAGCCTTGACTCACTTTTCCACTGTCCCTTAGCACCAGGGACAGCCTTGGTTTCCTAGAGAGCTTTCCACTAAGCTCCTGATTTATGTGAGAGGAATTGAGAGGAATTCTGCAAAATGAAGCTAAGAGAATCCTGCCTTTTTTCCTTTTCCACTTTCTCATCTGAATGGCTTAAATGCTATCTGGCACCCATTTAAAGCCCCCCTAGTATGCAGAATATTCAGTGAATACCACAGAATGGTTCTACGTGGTAACAGCACTGTTTAATCCTATTTCAATAGCAGCTTTTCCATTAGAAAAACTAAATCCAAACAAATATAATTGAACTAGCAGCCTAGTGACTGGTCCCTTTTCTGCAAAATCTTTACAGTTGAGGACTAGCAAGAAACACTGGGATGCCTTCCTATTCCCCTGGTGGCAGCCAAAACATCTCCCAGGATGGTTCTGCTCACCACTGTCCTGCCTGGTGCTCTCAGGTACAGCTGTGCTTTTGCTTCCCTCTCCCAGCTTGTACCGGAGTCTCCAGGCAGTGATGATCAGACTGGTTGAAGCAAAGAATTTCAGATTAATCATAAAGCTACCTTTAAAGTTGCATTTTTGTGCTCATTGGAAACTGTCCTCATTTAACAAAGTTATTTATTTATATGAAAGGAAACCAGGGTGGAATCCCCTCTCTAAAATACACCAGAGCTCCAGAGAACAGGAGCACAGGGTAATCACTGAGAGAGAATGGTGCTGTATTATTTGTACTAAAACTGGTTAATTTTTTCATTTTTTTTCCTGTTGTACAGTTTAAGAGTAAGATTGAAACTATTAATTCAGTCCTTTTATGCACTGAATTAACAGTAATAGTCAAGGTGAGTTTATTAACTGCTAAAATCCTCTCATGTAAGACTCAGAATTTAAGGACTTAAGTAACCAGCACAATGAAATTTTCCACTACACAGAGAAGGAAACTACTGAACTAAGTTTCTACCAAGCAAACACCAGGGTCCACAAAGGGAGATAGAGTTGGGAAATTACAATCTGCATCCACATGCAGGGCTTTGCTCTGCAGTTACACAAACTGCAGTGGTAGCTGGCCAATAGAACATTCAGGCAATTACCCACAAACCTTTAGTGTTCGTGGCAAACAGTTTGCATACACACAGTTGAGGCTTCAAGGGGTTTTTGGAACTCCTGTTTCTAGAAAAGCTGATCTTTCCTTTTCAAGGCACTGTGACTGTTCTATGGTAACACCACACCCCTCACCTTTTTTGGGTGCTCAGGCTCCTGCCATGTAGTGTAAAATCCAAGTGGCTTCTCTTCCACCTGGAGCTGCTGCTGTGTTCCCCGGGTGCAGGGCCTGCTTAGGCAGTTGGAGAGGTCCCCATGCCCTGTGTCTTCCTTCTGCTGCACTGGTTTTGGAGAAGGCTGGGGCAAGGGAGCCTGCTGAGTTACAGACAGTAACTCTCTGTGCTGAAAGGAATTCAATGAGTTCAGTGTTACCCGAGGTAACTGGGAGCTTGTGACAGAGCCCTTGGCTGTTTTCCAGCCCTGTTCCTCCTCACCCACCCCAAGAGACAGACATGGAGCTAATGAACAGGGAGATTTGGGTGGTGCTGCAGCACCCCAATCCTCACCTGCTGCAGCTCTGCTTGTGGAGCCTTCCTCCTCCTTGTATTTGGCTTTCCTTCTCCCGGGAACTGTGTGCCTGTCACCCCCCCACAAACTTTGTTTTGACAGGCAGGTTCTTCACCTTCTGACTTTTCTCCCTTCCGCTGAGCTGGTTTTGGTGGAGGCTTTGGGAGGCGAACCTGGGGTGCACAGTAAGCATTTTGTACACTGAAAAAAAGCCCATATTTCACACAGAAAAAGAATGATCTTCACCATCTATACACACCTGAAATAACTGCATCACTTTCCAAACAGGACTTAAAGCTAAGTTCCAAAAGTGAAAATAAGTGGATTTACACCTAAAAATTACCATATTTCATCCTAATAAAATTACAAGTTGGCACTAATGCAATTATTTTGGGTCTGATTTCTACAAGATCAAGCAAGCAGTGACCTGGCTTTCCACCCACTTTCACCCCACTTTTGCCCCAACATCAGCACTTTCACTGTAGGGGGAAAAGCTGAAAATATTTACCCAGGGTCAAAAGATCTGGTAAACAAATTTGGGAATTAATGCGAATAATATTCTATCACCTCTCTCTGGTGTGCAGTTGGAACTAAGAATCAGGATGTAGCCACTGCTACACTTCTTAGGCCACCTCAAGATTAGACTGAGATACTATACAGGGAGCGATTTCCTAAAACCCATGCAATCCTCTTCACATCATCAAGGAGCTGGTGCTACACGAGTTGTTCACTGCTCTCAGAAGGGAATTAACCCTAAATCCCCTCATTTTCTGTGAGCCAAACTGGTACAGGAGGAATATGAGCAGCTGGAGTCAGATCCCGTTCACAAGCAACAAATGAGGAGACACTGGCTTGTTTGCAGTGGCTCCCACTATTCCAATGCTGTCTCTTCAATGAGAGAAGTGTTTGGTGAAGAAAAGGAGAGGGAGAGGGAAAGGGAATGCTGAGATGAAGAGTCAGGCCTAGGATCACTACAGGCATTGGGAAGAGCTGCACTGGGAAAAGATGCATTGGGAAGAGCCTGCCTGTCAACCAGCACTGTCAGGGCTGCAGCATCAAGTGCACCAGGCCACTGAAACATTGCACTTTCTGAAAATAGCAATAAATTTCAAGACAGTTCAGTTACCTGCCCTCTCTACTTGTATTTAAGTACTCCTTAGATCCTTTGAATAAGCCTGAAATTGTCTTTCTGCAGCTGTTTTGCAGCAAGTGTTTAGAGGAAACTGGCTGAAGGAACAGGCTGCAGTAATACACAGGTGATCTTGGTGTTCTCACTCTTACAAGAAGTGAGACACTCAACATTACAGATTGCCCTGAGAAAGTGCTGACAGGTGCCAAGATTTAGTAACACCCAGGTATTCCCTCTGATCCCCTTCCTGGCCATCAAACCCAATCCCACAGAACCCTGCAGCACAGGAATGGTGATAACAGAGACTCCTCAGCCAGGGATTTTACAAGGGGGTGTGACTTGCAAGTATCCAGTGCTGTAGCAACTCCTGCAGCCTGCAAGATTGAAACCACCTTTTGTGCCACACACTGTTGAGTCTTTGACCAGGCTTAAGAAGGAAATAGATTTACTGTTTAGTGTTGGACTCCAAGAAATCAAAGACTCCTGTGAAAGAGAGATCCAGCAGGATCAGGGATCAGCTGGAGATCAGTTAACAGCTACCTGATGCTCCGAGTCAGTTCACAAAACAGTGCAAACTTAAAAAAACTTCTCAAATGAGTGAGGGCACAGTGCTCACCATCACAACCATACAAGTCCTGTCACCAAAACAGCTTTTGGGTTTGTCAAAATGGAAAAAAAAAAGGGGGGGGGGGGGCAAAATCAGAAAAGTCAATAGAAGTGCTAAGCTAAGTATCTGTAATTACCAAGATCAAAACCCAGTGCCTTTTCATTAAACGTGAACTTTTGTTCTGCCTTCCACAATACATAAATAGTGCTGACAATTGGTTTGTGAGGCACTTGCTACAATAAAATCTAATTGTATCATGAGAGAAAGGTGACAATCAGGAGATCATGAAAAAATTACATATTCTCACTGGTGGTTAATTAGCCATGCAAAACCCCCTCAAACAGATACTCTCTTCTATTAGGAATGATTACTATGCAGGCCTACAGATGTCAATACCACAGTCATTCAAATACTTCTTTCCCTACTAATTGAAGGTTGTAAAGCTCTGGTGCCAAGGTTTTGCTTCCAAAGAGCTAATTTATGACTAGAAGGATATTTTATGTCTTCAGTTGCAGCAGCTACAAAACTCAGCAAATCAGAACCATCTGTGCACTGATACTTGAATCACCACTCATCTCGCAGCCTATCAGTCACATTAGTTTGCATCCTGCATTCTTGGCTCATGCACACTTGTGATGGTCCAAAGTTCACCAGGAATATTAAAAATGGATGGGACCCTGACCCTGCCTTATTGCACGTGCCCCAGAGCCCTGCACAGGGCTGCTGCATATGGACACTTTCACAGGAACAACAGAACTGGCATTTCCCAGCAAAACTGCTAATTACCTCCCTCTATGCTTAGGGAAGCTGGGCTTTATGAACTTAGAACACTGAAGGAAAATAGCACAGGAGAGCTGTCACTTGGAAAATCCTGTGCCAGTGCACACCAACAGCACAGCTAAAGCCACAGGAACATCTCCACACCACAGAAGGATAAAGGCAAATGACAAAGAACAGCCTGAAAGCAAGAAAATTAATTAAATGCTGTCACTGATAAAGGTAACTCTGCTTTTAATCTGGGACGAAGGAAAAACCTGGCATCCAGGCTTGTCTTCAAGATGTTAGTGAACAAAGTCCTTGACTTCCCCATTATCCTGAAAGTAAATCATTCTCCACAGACCTACTGCTTTGAAGTGAGAGCCTGTGGGTCAAAAGGACTCATGGCAGTTCTTCCTCCTTGAGGGTTGACATTCCACTTTTTAGCAAAGCCAGGGGAAACAGGAATTAACAAACATGGTGCATTTAAGGCAGAAGAACTGCTGTGTCAGTCTCATTCTGAGCGCTTTAACTATTTCCTCCTCTCCAACAGGAGCTGTCAGAAATGATCCCAGGAGCTGTCTCACTCACTCTGGATGCCTTAGCAGTGTGGTGATTCCGTGTGCACACTGCCACTGTGGAAAATTCCAGAGGGCCATCGTAGCGCATCCCACTTGACTCCAGGCCATCCAGCAGGATTTTCTTCAGCACTTGATACTTTGGCTTCTCAGCGTAAGCTAAGCCAGAAACAGAGGCCAGAAACTTGGCTATTTCACCTGTAGAGCAGATTTGACTGTGAATTTTACTGAGTGCAACCCCAGAAGTTCAGAAAGGATCTCATTCCAACACAGATGCCAATCCTCCGCTGCCAAACAAGACAACACAATTTCAGCTGAAGGCACACTCAAAACACAGAACTGACAATGTCTTGTCTTTTTGGGAGGAGAAAAGGAAAAGACAGACTTGGATAAACAAGCCAGACTTGAAGTGCTCCATCTTGTTATGTTCATGCACTAATTCCCACAGCATTGACAGTTATCCAAGGATAAAAATGAAAATGCTTTATCAACAAGTATTGATAGTTCTGTGTAAAAAGAGAAAAATCTTTGCTAAATAACCATATTCCTTTAAATATTAATTACTCTGGACAGTATTATTTAATCTGCATAAATACTGGGAATGCTTTGGAAAACCACAACTTTTTTTTTTTTTTTTACTTCAAATACTACTGTTTTTCTGATTGCATCCCAAAACAGTCCAACAGCAGCAACATTTTTCCATCAAGTGTTTCAAAAACCAGGGTAACCATTGAATGGGCTGAAATAATGCTAGTATGGAAAACATATGGGGGGGTTCAAACTTCTCTTTCAGTTGAAGACCCAAGTGTATCCTAAAACTGGAGTGCTACACCAGATATTAGCATCTGGTCAAATCCCAGCAGGAAAGATTTATTAAATATGTATACACATCATGAATAAATTTCCCCTAATACACACTGCATTCCAATAATTCCAATACAAAAGTGCTAGGAAAATAAGGGAATAAATCGAAAATAGATATTGACCTTTGGTGTTTTCCCTGGGTTACTTTTGTATTCCAGGGAAGGAAGAAACAAGACAAGACAAACTGTGCATGCATTTGCTTTTTCAAACTCTGAGCATTGAGCAATAAACCTTTGGTAGACAGTTGCCTACTATTTCCATACTAACAGCTACTTCTGTTTCCAAGATAGTCACTGCTTCCCAACACCTTGGATTACATATGGCCAAGATCCCTTATGTCACTCCATGGCATACATTACAGGCTGAGCAAGATTCTTTTTTTTCCAAAGACTTTGTTCAATTTGTGTTACTTTCCTTTCTCTTCTGCTCCTCCCCCCGCCAGAGTCAGACACTGAACTGTGTTTAGGAAGAGACTGAAGAGCCATAGGGTACAGGTGCAATTCCACTTACTGCAGCTGCTTCCAGGAGAATCCCATCTCAGCACTGAATCTGGGAGCTCATCCATAAGTCTGAAACACAGAGTGCAACAGTTTAATGCACTTTTGGAGCAGGTGATTCCTCATTCGGGATTTAGGAAGACAGCAAGTCTCAGTTCCAAAGGGGGTCGACCTCCAGGATAGCTAATGATTCACAGGACTGCTTTTGAACCCAGATCTCCCCTCACCAGCTCCATTTTTAACTCTTTGCACACTGCTGGTTTCACCAATACCAGGTTGACAACTAAAACTGCACTTTAAGGGTTTTTTTGCACATATTTTAAGCTTTCTAAAAGGAAAAACAAAAGCCCTTTGAGTGAAATGGCTTGTTCTGATTTCAGATTGATGATTCCCATTCGTGTTTTGGAATGTAAGCAACAGTTCTGCTCTGCCTTCCTATCATTTAGCATCAGATCCTCTCTGCCATGGAGCACGTGGTTGGGAAAATTACACCTAGGCACGGCAGGGCCACAAGGGGACAGGGAGGTCACATCACCTAAAGTACCACATGCTTCATAAACAGTAGGGCCACAGGTGTAATTCCTGACCATCCAGAAACAGCAACAGCAAAGAAGCTCTGCATCAATTCCTAAAAGCAGGAATAACACCAGCCTTCATCTTGGGCAGTCCAGCACCCACAGGAACCTGAAAATTAAGACAGATAAGAGGGATAACCTGGGCAAGATATCTAATTCCAGGAATACAATTAATTAGAGTAAGAAGACATTTCTGATAAGAGGAATCTGTGTCATTTTCTGTGCATTTTCTTGAAGCCTCCTTTTGCTCAGCATCCGGGAAATGCGAGCCATCCAAGGGTTAACGGCAAGGGAAGAATCACTGGAGCAGCTTGATTGATTAAATTGATTTCCCATTGAATTGTCTAAGTGTTACCTCGCAGGGGGCTGTGTAATGATCTTCTAAAGGAGAAATATTAAGCACAGCAGAGGGTGTCAACATTCCCAGCTGCGCTCGGCCCCATGTGCAGGCTGCAGGAGCCGCTGCCCATGGAACCTGCACAGGGATTTCGGGGATCAGCCACCCCCAGCAGGTACCTCTGGTGTGACCTGCCCTACTTAAAAATTTGCTGCCTCCTGCTACTGTGATGTTACAGTTCTGGATAGCTCCTCTGCTGTGGAGCCTGCTACAGGTACCACATGCAATTAACTCCCTCCAGTCCTAGCTAGGAGGTCAGAGGAAGAAAACACTGATCCACTGTTGCTCCAGTGAGCTCCAAGTCATGCTGGGAAAAAGGAAAAGATTTTCACCAAGCTCCTTTGTGTTTTGGTATTTAATTGTTTGTAATGGCAGTAGGCTTATGCAACACTAAAATCCTACAGAAAAACATCTGAAAAACAGTATCATATAGAAAGTTAAATAAATTGAGTGCACATGCGGAAAAACCTCCAAGAGATATTTGTACTACAGTCTCTACAAAGCACCCATGAAGTTTAATTGGAACCACACAACAACATTCTGTATGTACACTAAGGTCTGTGCTAATTTACAAATGTTTTCTTGGGGAAAAAAAAAAAAAAGTATTGGAAAAAACACACCAGACAAAATGCCTGTGTACTGTACACTGGAATCCATCCTCCCCTCACAGCAGCACAGACATAAACACGCAAAGGAGGGTACACACGCACATGAAGTTTCCATTTTAACTGCTTCCAACATCTCTCTTAATTAAGGAAGATTGTTTTAGCTTTCTCCTGAGGTGCTGTTCTGCAGCATGGAAACCTGTGTTTCCCAGAGCTGGGAAGCAGTGAGGATGCCACAGGGCTTCAGGCTGGTGTGTCCATGTGTCGGGGGGTTTGTCCTTACTTTGTTTTTGCAGTCTGGACAGCTACAGGGTCCTTGAGGTTCTGCTCCCAGGGCAGCTTCCCACACAGCCACTGCAGCATGCAGTAGCCAAGGATTTCAAGGTCACCTCGTCTGGATGGGGCTAAAATGTGGGAAAGGGGGTGGGGGAGAGAGAGAAAAAAAATACAATTAAGAATAGGAACCTCTTCTTAGGAAATAGAAAAGACTTTGATTGAACTGGTGCTGATGAAATATGAAGAAGCCAAATGGGCAAAGTGTTTTGTTTGTTCAGCTGTACTAGACCTGAACTGCCTCGGCATTTGGCCACAGGCCACAGACAGGCAGTGACTTGTTCCTGCTCAAGTGAGGGTCAGCTTCCTCACCTCCTCCAGCTCCATCCTTCCTCAGTCTGGCCTGTCACATGGACTTGATCCCCATGGCCTCTGACATGATCCAGACAGCCCATAACTGAGTACCAACACTTTCTCAAAGAGTCAAGCAGTAAAACAAAGAAATAAATGTCTGCCGCTAAATTGCTAACACATGTTCCAGGAAGTCCATGGGGTCCACATTGGTCATGCAGGGACTCTATGAGAGCAGACTAAACACTGATGGCCTTTCCTGTTCTCTCGCCGAGCCGTTTGAACTCGGATACTGGGACAAAAGTGCCATCTAGTGTGCACTGACTCACCCAGAGCCTGCTCCTCGGCTCTGCGGAGCTCTGCACGACCCAAAACACACTCGCTGCTTAGCTAAGTCCTGCGTGAACTTCCCACTGCTGCTTCCAAAAAGGAAGTTATTTCAGGAACAACTTAATCTCTGCACGCCCCAGGCAGACACAAATACAGGAGAAAAAATGACCCCCAAAATTAACCCCATCCCTGAGCATCGTCTACACAGAAAAAATGAGGTTAATCTACAGACTGGGTTTTCCTAGAGAAAGAGGGAGGGGGAAAGTGCAATACCAACAGGATTGTTAGTGCTTGCTGCTACCCAGAGGAAACCAAACTTGCTAAAACTGAACAAGGAGGAGCACTGCAGGATTTCTTTGACTTGCAGCCTACAAGTTTGCATGTCAAAACCACATGGAATCTGTAAAACCAGAAACTGCTTGCCGTGATTAAAGACAGACAGATGTAGAAGTTAAATATATGCTTTTCCAAAATGAATATGTGCTTTCCAAGAATAAAAGAAGAATTCAGACTTGTTTGGCACTTTCTATCCAGTGTAAAGACCAGTAGCTGAGCACTGTGCTGTTAATCCAGCTGTAAACAGATACCGTATTTTATGGCCCTTCATTAAATAAATTCCAGAAAGTCACTCAACGAACTTATCTTTTAATTTAAGAAGTCATCTGCTAAAAGCCACGGTGCCAACACATCATAACTGCTCCTTGTTCCTGTACACACATTACTGTAAAAGCAGCAGATTAGTTTTTACACATTCCTTATCCTAACTGCTCTTAG
Source organism: Cinclus cinclus (assembly GCF_963662255.1). NCBI lineage: Eukaryota > Metazoa > Chordata > Aves > Passeriformes > Cinclidae > Cinclus > Cinclus cinclus. Next base: position 103,361,436 of record NC_085048.1, on the reverse strand, counting down.
GCTTGGGATTATTAAAGGCCCCTGGATCCAACACCACTGTGCTGTCCCTCGGGCGTCGTTTATTTTCTGCCCTGGCTTCAGCAACATCCTAATGCAAGACTTGGCTCCCATATTAAAATAAAAACACAATCTCTACCACTTGCTGTTCTGTAGTGATTTCTCTAGCCATAAATCTCCTGGTAACTATGGAACAATTCCATTCACACATGTGTTCACAACTCCTTTTTCCATCATGGCAATTCCAGATTAGATCCATATAAACCAGCATTTTTGACTGCAGATCCTCTAATTTTCACAATGCCTTTCTGGCATCTGTTTGTGTGGGAGATGCTACAGAAAGCGGCCTTTTGATGAAAATTGTCAGAATTCCAATGGACAGCTTTATTTCCCGGGGGGGGAGGGGATTCATTGATGTGCATCTATAAATAACTGCAAACCAATCATATTTCAGAAGCTACCCCAAGACAAGCAATTTTCCGACAAAACAGTGCCAGAGATTAAAAGTTTCTTCACAGTTTGGCCATGACTAATGACCTTCCCTCTCACCTGCCGCTCCTGGGACAAAGCCATGACAAACCAAGAGCCTCGGCTGACCCCTGCCCAGAGCCACAGCAGGCACAGGGACTACAAAACGGTATGTGCAGCTAAAGCACCCCTGCCCAGCAGTGACAGAAATATTTCACAGGAGACAGTAACTCCCCTTTCCCTTTATCTCCCAGGCCACCACAAGTGCTGTAAACACAGATATTTACATGGGGCTTTTGTAGAACCACGACAATGTCAGCATTTAATTCTTTGGCTGTACTTGCGTAACTGATTAATCTTTGGCAAGTTAGTATTATCTATGGACAATGGAATTATTAATTTTCACATCAAATAGAGCACTATTAGATAAATTTCAAAGATATGTTTACTTGCATAAATAAATCTGCTCACACATTTGAAGATCACAGGAATTCTTGATAAACATCAGGGAGAAAAATCAATCTGCTTTTACTTTAAATAGGACAGCCACCTGAAAATAAAACAATTCTGCTTGATAACTTGTCACAGTTACAAGAGTGTACACTCCAACCAGTGTACACTCCAAATTCTTACTTCTCTGCTGAAAACCTTGCTGGGGTTTATTAATAGATGTTTGATTTCTGCTTTTTTTTTTCCTGCGTGGGGTTTTTTTTGCTATTATTGTACTCTCATATGAAGTAGTATTTCATGGGAACATATTGGTGATTTTTATTTCATAATGTCTTTATAGTTTAATGTTTTTAATTTGGAGATATAAGGCCTGACTCTGTTCTTAGTCCTACCAAGATAAATCAGGAACAACTCCACTGAAGTTGATGAACTCACAACCACATCAATGAAATCAGAATTTCAAATATGTCACAAACATACTCAATACGCAGGCACAGGGTCCAATAACTCAGAATAACTGAAGCAATTCACCCTAGAAGAAAATAGATGATGGATCTCTGTACACTGAATTTGGCACCTATCTCCACTCTAATTTATATTCAGATTATTATTTGATAGATCAATAGATCAAATAGATCAATGATATCACAACAGCCACAATATGCTCTCAAAACTCCACAGCTCCCAAGAACTCCTCTGAAACAGAAGTAAAAATGGAAGGTTTCTCTATGGCCTCTGTTTAGCTGCTTTTCTCCAGCCTTTTGTAAATATCTAACACATGACAGATGAAATACTCTCTTATTTTTTATTAGCACTGTTACCTGATAACATCACTATTAGTGATTTTTTTTTTTTATTAGAAGCTTTTCATAAACAGGATTATTTTGGTTGCTCACATTGCATGGATGTGCAGTGGCACCTCCAATTCTCACTGGCATTACAGGACATGAATTTATGGTAACTCACACCACATCCAGTAATGCAAAAGCCCATAAAGGAAAGGACGGTTAACATGACCATGATGAAATACAATTATGATAAAAATGTATCAACACAAAGTGATATAACTTAACTCAAGGCTGAGATTATTAAAAATCCGACAAGTACAAGACTTGCCAAAAATCAGTGCCTCTATTAGGGGTAGGAGAAATGAAAAGATGAAAAAAAACCCAAAACAAAACAAAAAAAACCCACAAAAAACCACAAAAAAAATACCCAAAAAACCAACAACACCAAAAAGCAGCTAATGAAGTATTCCTTCCCTTAGGTCCTAGTCAGTCTGAAGAGCTCCCTGCAGCAGGATAATGATCAATGGAATAGTGGGTGGCTCCACAGGAGAGGTTAGAGAAGTACATTAAATTACTGATACAGTTTAGTGCTTGCACAGAGTTATCCAGCCTCAGACAGGGCAAATGCCAGCCAAGAACCATCTCTGCTCTCCTCATGCCCAGCCCTGCACCTCCTGCTCGAGTACTCCCTGACAATAACCCCCACCATGGATTGCAGCAAAGAAAAATCCATGGCACCATCACAGCTGGAGTACAGCTCTTCCAGAGAACCCAAGCTGTGACACGGTAGAGAGGGACACTTCCTGTGCCAGCCATGCTGTCTCCCCTGAACTGGGATCCTACAAACACACACTTGATAGGATGATGGGCTCATGGCATGGAATACCCAGCAGAGATGCCCGGAGGGAATCATCAGGACTGGTGGAATGGGATGTGCTGAAAGAATGAAGGTTGGGGTCCTGCTCTGCTGGGGAGAGGTTTATATAGTGGAAAGGCTGGAAGGTGCAAGGGAATGTCACCACGAGGTCTGGGTGGGAGGTAAAATGGTGGTGGCAGGAGATGCCAGTACCTGGTCGGAAGCAAAAGGTTCCAAGCTTGCAGTAAGGGCAACATGTGACAGGAGAGTGGGTACAGGAAAGTTTTACTCTTCTTTCACATCTGTGTGGCAGAAAAAAGAATCACAAAGGTAAGGGCCTGACAAGTAGGGGTGGGCAAGCAGCTGAGATTCACTACCTTTCTGAATTCCTGGTGTAGAGAACAACAGCCAAAATTAAACAGCCTATTTACAGGCACGGTACTGAGATGTGACAAAGTTGTAAACGCTTTTCATCTTATTTTTGCTGCTTCTGAACATTCCTGGCAGCTTCCAGAGGTGGCTGCAGCAGCTCATCCAATCTTTTCCTTGCTAGTGACTCTTCTTTCACTTACAACGACGTCCTGCCCCCTCCTCTGCTGGGCACACATTTCTAATCCAACTCTCAGGAACTAAACCATCTTTTTATTTATTTCCCACTGCAAAGTTCCACCTATTTTTTGCCAGATTGGTTATATTTTCCTTTTTTTATTTAGGATTTACCGTTCGTCCTGTACACAGTCTTTGGGAAACACATATCAAACTGCAGCAGATCAATAATTCATTTGACCGACAAGAAAAAAAGAAAAAAAATCCCACAGGCTCCCTCTGAATCCTAACTATGCATGAACAGATGCCAAATCAACCTCTTGATCCAGAGCCACTCAGAGCTTTGTTCTCTGGAAGCAGGCTCCCAAAGAATGTGTTTCCAGGCATAGGTGTTTATATTGTTGCACATCCTTCCTCACAAAACAAACCCTGCAAATATTCTAGTCAGTAGAATAGGAAAAATGGCCAAGCACTGAGCTGTGTTTTTAATACCACAGAGCAGCTCTGCTGGAGCTGTGGGGAAAACCAGCACAAGGGCTGCAGGGCATTCCCTGCCATCAGCCCAAGGCTGGCACTGCCTGGGACAAGCACAAGCTGCAATAACCCCGTGTGAGGGGCACAGAAAAGCCTAAGTCCCCACTCCTGTGGGAAGCAGCTTTTTCTACTGCAGATGTAAATATCAGTCCTGCACAGACTTCAGTGGGGTCTCTACTGATGCCAGAGACAGCAACACCACTCAGAGTTACTGTGAAACGTTGGGAGAAGGGAGAGGACTCAGCCTGGAATCGATGGCAAACACAAATACATGCTGGAGGGAATTCAGCATAGACACTTCATACTCCTATGTTCATCAATGATAGCAAATTAAAACTGGGCTTACACACTCAATGCACAGGACTGGAGTACTTAAAAGGACCTCAATATGTTAAGTGCAGTAAATCTCCAGAGAAATTAGGTATTGACTGCATGCCTCAGTGAGGAGAAAATCTCCAAAAATCCATAGGAGGCATTGATCCAAATATTACTTTTTAACACTAACTATGTAACAACTTTTTAAATGTACAATGAGTACAGATATAATTCTCCTTAATTATCAATCAACAAACCAAAATGCAATACTGTTTATACAGGCTCGTCTTTAAAAATGAATACAGTGAGCACACTCTGATGTGACGCTAAAACCAATGACAGTTGTGCCCTGAGAAATCTGCACCAGAATAAAAAGGGTTTCACCTTTAAATACCTACACACTGGTTGGGATGGGATCCTGCCACAAACCCAGGGTTGGATCCTGTGGCAGAGGCCAGGCTGGGCCCTACTTGGTTCCAGGAGAACTCCAAACACAGCTCAAGGATGCAGCTGCCATGGGAACAGCACATCCCATTCAGCCTTACCAGAGTCTGGCAGGAGAACACAGAGCAATCCCACCATCCCAAAGTGTTTCCCTGCAGTAGCCACTGGTAAGGAACCTTTCTGCATCTCAGTGGACTGCACAACTCTACACCTGGTGAACTCCACAGAGATCCTGGGGAATAATCAAACTCTCCAACCACAGAAACTCTGGCCTTGACCTAAATTACTGGGAAGGGAATGCATTTGACAGGCTCTGTGCAAGGAGGGTATCAGCTCCAAGCTTTGCCATGAGCTACTGATTCCTAATTTTGTTAAAGCTTCAGCATGTCCCTCAACCTCTGGATGTATTATTCAGTAGCTGCTTCATGAACAAGTCAAAATGTTCTCGTTTGTCCAGCTCAAGGCAGCCACTGATGTTGTTCAGGGGGACTGAGTTATTTATGTTGCGACACACATGCAGAAAATGCCCTCTAGAAAGGATCCAATTTATATAAAATAGCATTTAAAAATTAGAACGATATTTCTGGAGCATTGAAATAACAACGTATTTCACTCTGAAAAAGCAGGGTGAAATCAGAATGAAGGCTTTAAAGACATCTCAGAACATCCCACCTCACTTTGTACAGGAGACTGCTCCAGCTGCTGGAAGTCTTTCAGTATCCTGAGACATTTCTGTGCCTCTCAGCCTCACACCAAGAGAGCAGGGAAGCCCATTGCTGCATTCTGCCAGCTGAACTTGTGCAATCTCCAACAGAAGTCGCTGCAGATACAGATTTTCCCTGGGATGTTGAGAGCTCTGCTGCAAATGGGGAAACTCTGGCAGTTTGACTTTAATGGATTCAGGCTGTTTCTTGTGGCTTAACCCCAGCCAACAATTAAAATCCAACACAGCCATTCACCCCCTGCCCCTCCCTGGAGGGACAGGAAGGAAAATCAGGGGAAAAAGTTAAAATTCACAAGTTGAGATAACAACAGTTTAATAGTTGAAATAAATTATTGAAAATAATAATAATGAAAAGGAAGGTAAGGAAAGGAACAACCCCCCTGACAGGTAAGCGATGCTCAACAGAGCTGCTCAGCACCATCTGAGCAGCAATCAGCCCCTCTTGGCTGACCCCCCCAGTTTATCCACTGTCCCTGTAATCCCAGGGTATGGACTATCCCTCTGGCCAGCTCAGCTGTCCTGGCCACACTCCCTCACAGCTCCCTGTGCAGCTCCTCACTGCCAGAGCATGGGGAACTCAGCAGTCCTTGACTGCACTGCTCAGCAATAACTAAAATATCCCTCTGTTATTAACTCTCATCCTAAATCAAAACCACAGCACTGCACCAGCTACTGGGATGAAAATCAACTCTATCCCAGACAAAAGCAGGACACCATCACAAGGTCAGAGTTGGCATTCCACGTAAAGAGTTTGGATGCTCTGTAAATACCTGATCCCACATCATGTTCTGCAGTCTCTTCCAGCAGAAGCACCAGAAAAAGCTGTGGATTTTGTTTGCAGCTATCAAGCAAACACTTTTCAAGTGTAAGAGGGGGGTAAGCGCCCTCAAACTATCTTTCTGAATATTTTGTTTTGTGGAGTCCTCTGGTTTTAAACAATTTCATCGTGACCCTAACTCTTTGAGGAGGTTATATAAGAGACAGATTGCAAAACTTGCCTCACTCTTCCTATCCATGCTTTCTGTCACACAAGTCTGTAAAATTTCCCTGCACCTTCAAATAAAAGGAATTATCTGTCCTAGATTCATATACCCATCCACAAACATTACCAAACTGGCTGCTATAACTATCCAACAGCCAAATCCCCAATATTCCAGCTTCTTCCTACTCTTCAAAGAGCATCCACATCAAATACCAGTGCACAGCCACACCACACACACCACCAGGCAAAGTAGGCAGAGTCAGGTCTCCAGAAAACAACCTGCATGCTTGGGAAGGCCAGAAGAGTCCAAAACAGATGCTCTCCTCACCACCAAGTATTTTCTAGCAGGTAAAATGATGCAGTTGTCTTAACAGGAAATACCTGCCAGTCTTATTTCATTTTTCCTAATGACCAGACTTAAACGACTGCAGGTTTTAACAGCTCCAGCAAATTATCAAGACCCTCTACATTACATGGTCAATGGTCCTTTTAATAGAAAAAGCAATAATATACAGTTGTTTGTGCCAACTAAAACTCGTTAGAAAGTATCAGTTTAAGGTAACAGTTCAGCAGCTATTAACAAGCACAAATTCCTGCAGTTATCACTTGTGACACTGATGCTCACCAAGCTGGCAGCAGCAAACCATTCCTCCTGCTTGAGATTATCTTGGGGGTGAAGGAGGGGAAAGGGGAAAGAAAAGTTAACAAAAACACTCTTTTGTAGCAAGAGTCAAAGTTTTTCAATAATCACCATTTTTTTCACTAGCATAACATTAGAATTGACTTTTTGTCTTGCTGACATAGCAACTAAGAAAGTTGTGTTGCATTGACCATATTGATTGTGAACAATGCAGCCATCAGTGGGACTTTACACCATATATTTTCAATATTGACCTCCCAGTCCCTTTTCCATGGCTCTATGGGTCTGCTATTGGATTTGAACTGCAGTGTAATAAACAGCTAAGGTTTAATTAATGGTAAATGAATACAAGACATAGGTTATGACTTTAACTAATTAGGGAATTGTTGAATTAAGTCTGCCTTGGAATGCACGGCAGTACAATCAATATCCAATAAAAGGACTATGTATGTAATTTACCTGCAAATGTGTTTCCAATACCATCAAAGTGAGTTTAAGTAAGTAAGATATATGAAAGGCTACTGGAAAAAGATTTCAAAAAGTTAACACTTTATGGCTTCAAAAAAGGTTTTTCCCCTTGCAGAAGGAATGTCATCTTGAAATACCCTCCCATAACACAGATGGTGACACTCAGACACAGCTCTCCCTAAAGGACAGGCTCCAAAGCCTTTTCCTTGACAATGCAGCATTAGCAAATCCTGCCTCTGCAGGGTACAGCAAGCACAAACCAGGCCTCCCAACAAGAGCCAATTAAGTTTGATGTTGAGCTCTTCTCAGGGTTGTCCTGGGCTGCTCCAGTGCTGGGTGTGCAGAACCCCTCAGGGTTCCTCCTGCTGCCCCCTTCCTCCAACCCTGGGGAAGCATTCCTGGGCACATGAGGAGCTCAGCAATCCCCAACACTGCTTCTCCTGTGTACAGCAGCTCTCATGGTGTGATTACTCATTCTATAATCACTCATCTGAAATAAAAAGAAAGAAACCTACCTACTCCCTTGTGGGCATCTATGCTGGTAAACTCTATTGTCCCATTATGGCCCTTCCTAGGATTTTCCTGATACTGTTTGTGGTTCCCATTGGGACAATATCTGTAGGAAAGTCCATAATCTGCAAGATAAACCTGGAAGACATGAACAGACAAATGAATAATGCTTTTGTCCTTTGAAAGTATAACCTTTATAATTAAGTCTTAAGAAACTGATAGGTTAAGGACAGCCTTAGATCTAAATTTTATTAAACCAAATGGTGCCTCAGGATAAAATATGTACAACTGGGGGCTATAATAGCTGCCCTCCCCATTTAAATCCTTCCATTACTATACTCGTACCTTATTTCAGAGTCGAGCAGGATTTCAGTCATTTTATTTCGTTCCTGAGCTCTCTGCTCTCCAGGTGGGCATCCAGACATCATAAACTGCAATATGCCTTTTATGCAACCTCACATTGTGTATGGGACCCCTTCCTCCCCTGACTTAAGCAGGCATACACACTTCCCTGTTTGGATTTTCCAGCAGCCGAGACCCTTCAAATTCAACTCTACTGTGCAGCTTCAAAACCAGAGGAAGAGGCAGTAGGACTGGACATGGGGCTCCAGTGCCCCAAGGGCCTGTGGTCCCAGGGCTGCTGGGCACTGGCCCAAGTGGAATCCCACCCTTTGGAATGCCACTGTCACTAACTTCCTACATAAACTATTGAAAGTGTAGGCTGATACAAAGCAAAGCAAAACAGCCTTCCCCAACCCAGAAAGCCATCCCAGTAAACCACTCCTAAATTTAGAATGTATTTTAAAAAGACACACAAACAAACTGTGGTCTCTCAGTTATTCTGAAGCAAATACATGGAGTTAAATCAATGTAATAGGAAAAAAAAAATGGGTCCAAATCATGCATACTGCAATAGTACCTCATTCACCATTCCATCCATGGATTTTTTGGGGCAAAAGCTGAAAATCATCTGAAGGCACAGAGATTACTTCTACTAAATCTGGTTAGACGATAAAGAAAAACATCTTATCCAAACCTTAGTTTAGTTTCCTCTTTAGCTACAAAACACTTTATCCTAAAAAAGTCTAAAATAAACTTTTCTGGCACTCACTTGCCATTTAATTATGCCATTCCTGATAAAGGCAAAAACAAACAAACAAAAAAGCTTCAAGAAAACTTAACACATTACTTTGTAGCACATTCTGTTGAACTACTGATTGCCGTTTGTGCTGGAGGCAGCTTCAAATCCTGGGATTGCTGGTCTCTTGGTTTTACTGTTTCTGCTGCAGGATCCGAGCTTATCTGGAGCATGTAAGCCAGGCTGCAGTGCACACTTCCTGCAGGGGGGCAGCTTTTAAGATTATCAATGATGTTTCTCACCTGACAGCCCAGCCAAACTGGGATAGAAGATTAAAGACCAGAGGCATGGATGGCTATAAAATCTGGGGCAGGCCATTGGCTTGGTTGGGCTGACAGATTAGATTTTTTCCTGCATCCATTCTCCAGCATATTCCTAATTCTCTGGTGCTGCCCTAACTGAGCCCACAGTCAGAGAGCTCACTCAAACTACCCTAAATACCAAATTTTGGGAGTTTTCTACATTCTTTGTGGACTGGGAAGGAGAGAAAAGCCTAGAAAGTGCAGTTTTTCCTGACTCAGTGGTGTGCTTTGCTTGACTACAGTTTTCTGACATGGACAGGAAGATAAGATACCTTTAAAAATTAAGGATATGCCTTTCATTAAAATAAGATCTCAACTCTTGGGAAAGAAAATACCCCCAACAACACACCTCTGTCATCTCTCTGTTTTGGGCTGAGCATGTCAGCTTATATGATAGACTCCCATGTGACAACCCAACCCAAATAATCTTTCAAACTATACCAACAGGCCACCCAGAAAGCAGCCACAAATATTTGCTAGTCAAACCTGAGGTATGTAAAAAAAAACCCACTTATCCTATCACAGTAACTATGCCATTTTTTATTTTTAAGGCAGCTCCATTATTGCAATACATTTTTAACCAATGGATTTGCTTAAAATACCTTCAGTAGCCATATCAGCAGAGCAGTTTGCAATTTATGTGGAAAACCTGCTACAAGTGAGAAGTAACTTTAGGTTATCCTGCACTGTCTGATGATGGAAAGATCTGGAAATCAAGCAGCAACTGCTCCTTAAAGCCACTCACATACAGGGTGATCCTGACATCTGATCACAGCAGTTCTCCCCAGAAGTTTGCCATGAGTGTACCAGTTCAGATTATTTCTAGCTGGGCCACTTATCACTTCCATAATTTTCACATCAGATTTTTTCCACAAGCATGGCAGCCTCTCAAGGCAAAGCCTCTTGGCCACCAACAAAAATCAATCCCCTTCAGCTTGTACAAAACCAACAAGGCGCTGTTACAACCTTGCCACAACCATTATCAGAATGACTGTTACTTCAAATTACCATTAATTTCATTTTATCAATTCTCATTATAACCCTTTCATCATTAAAAAGATATACAGTTCTTCATAGCTAGTTGTCACTTTTTGATAATGTAATACTGCATGCCCTTCCAAATTTTCTCAGAACATGGTAGAAGTAGCTCATTTAAATGAGTTTATAGTTGTTGTACATTTTTTAAGGGCATAGGGAAGGGGAAAGCAGACGAGTATTAAAGAATACTGAGAAAAATTAAGGTAGTTTTAGTATGTGCTTCAATACCATAAATATTTTTTTTATCTGCATGCTCTTTTGGGAACAAAAAACCATATAAGAACAAGTAAAGAACAAAATAGAGCAGAGCAATCAAGTCAAACAAGACACTGGAGTAAGAAAAGGTACTGTGGATGATGAAAGTACAACAGGGACAAGCCCAGAACAGATGGGTTTAGCTGTGGTACACTGTACACTGCTTCCCACCACTTATATTTTAACTCTGCTTTTTGTTCAGGCTTCTGTCCTTTACACATACCAGTCTGCACCAGGCTCTGCAGCACTCAGCATAGTCTGTTATTAATAGATTTTTGTTACAAACCGTGAGCCAGATTTCTAAAGTCTTCACCTTTAATTTCATGCACACGTAAACGTGCCCATCTTGGTCAAGTGAATCATCAAGGCACAAATAATTACTGTGAGCACAAGCAGCCAGCCACAGCTTCAGCCATCCTCTGCCCTTTTTGTGCATGACTGGCCCACAGTGCTTGGTGTCTGAAGTGCTAAATATCTGCTAAACATACACAATTCTTATAACTGTACACTTGATGATATTTAATTGCACTAAGTAGTTATTAGCCTGGCCCTTTGGAATCTCATGGTATTCCCTTTATCTTGAAGGAAAGAGCAGGAGATTTATTGCTGGAAGGATGACAGTACAGTGATTTTCTCTGTGTGTTTCCATTCCTAGGTTTACGTCATGCCTGTAAATAATTAAGTAGATACCTACTAATAAGAGGCAGATTGGTTGCTAATGGCCAGAGTGCTGTCAGGTTCAGTTGGACAATGAACTACAAAAAGGGAAAAGGCAGACTGAGATCCATTTTGGGACAGGAATTGTGAAGTTTGTGATTAGGACAGAAGGATCATCCTTCACAAACAAAAGCCAAGGAAGGAGGCAAGCAATGGAGAGAGGGTAAGTGGCACAGGGCATCTCTGTGCTGAAGGAGAACAGAAAAAGATCTGAATTTTTCCCAATTCACCTGCACTTTAGCAAGTCTGTCCCAGCGGGCTAAAAAGCAGGAATCACAATTCACCTCACAATGAAAAACATCTTGAAGTCAGAATTGCTTTCATGCAACTTTTCCCCATAAGATCAGTGTATGATTTCTGTATCTTTTGAAACAATTTTGTATTCTTCTACCTCTGATAATCAAGTCAGATGTCTATAATGTAACTGTCTTGTCTAAGAAATGCTTCAAATCAGGACTAAGGTGTAAATGCAACAAAAATTTACAGCTTTTAAACCCCAACAGACCTGAGTCTGCAACACTGCAACATGTCTGCCCATAAAATCCATGGAGAAAAAACAAACCAAAAAAAACCTACAAGGTGATTGTCTGCAAGAGGTGCTCCCCCAAACCTTATCTATTTAAAATGCAGGTTTTAAGCTCTTGTCCGATGACCACTTAATAGTATCACCTTTTAAATGAGATTAATGGATTTAAATTTCTTTCAGTGTCTCTATTAATGCTGCTTGTTCTGCTTTACCATACAAACAGGACCAAGCACCAAATTATCTTTAACTCTCCACAGCCCTGAGACTGTGCTTCACCTACAATTTATAGGTCTGATGACTTCAAGTTTCCTTTGAGGCCTCTGAGATTCATGGGCTGTGCACTCCCCTCAGTCCATCACTGCTGCTCTGTCAGTCCCTGTGCAGGTCCGTGCTCAGAACCATTGACTGCAGAATTGATCCTGTGACCTGTAGCTCAGGGAGTGGCCTCACTGCCTACTGCTGAGCACATCTGCAGCTCTTTGAGGTCACTCCATTGGGAGCCTCTCCCCATTTCTAATCATCATTTGGAGGTCACACAGTGATAGCACCTTTGCTTTATTTGTTTCTCTGCTGTGCCACACAAAGTAGGGAATAGCAGTATGGATTTCACACGCCCTTTCAGAAAGGAGACTCATTTATTGGCTATGGGGTAAATTCACCAGCTTAATTTACATAAGAGAGAGAGAGACCAGCAGCAGGAAGTCTAACACAGGAAAACTGCACTTTTTTCCGTCATTTAGTAACTGTTGATGTGTATTCTTACATGCAAATTCATCACTGACTTTCTGCAGTTGCAAAAAAAGATAAAGTTTAGTATAAAGGTACACCTGCTTTTTGAACAGAGATTTATCTCTCTTTACCACAACAGAATACAGAATTGTATTTTGAATAGAGATATATGTTACTTTTAAGAGATGAATTTTGGTTTCTTTTAAAATAATTATTTTTTTTTTAGTTCTAGAATATTTACAATTTATTCTCTCAAAATCCTAGACCCTAAAGAAAAAGAACCCACTGGCAAAAAATTATTGAAAAACCTCACAACAGAAATCACGCAGTTTTATTATGCCAACTCCCACTGGAGCTACAGAAACCCCTGGATTGGAGTTTGCCATAGGCTAGATTCTCTCACTCACTATTTATGAGATTAGGTTGAACGTTTTGCCTTTAAAAAAAAAGAAAAAAAACAACCAAGACCTAGGCAATGGAGTTATTCACTGTGTTGGCAGAGAGAGAAAGGTGGCACAAACATTTCATTTCAGACATACAGGAATGAAAGTCAAATTCATACCACAGAAATGCAAGCAAATATTAGGCAGTCTCCTCACTAGCACTTCTGAAGTAGAATAGGAACTTTTAAAAATATTTTATAGAATAATTTCAGCATAAGAGAAATTTTGCTGAAAAAAAGCTCTGCAGCAAACCTCCCAGCAGTGACCTACACTTTATACATGTCGAGTTAGAAGCTACTCAAACTGGAGCATCTACTCATTTTTTACTTAATAAACCCTAGAAAATAAACCCTAAAACCTCTGTCCAGTAACTCAGAAGCACCTTATTTTTAACCTGTCAATAAATTTACTATCATTGAAGTAAATTACAAGTACAGCACAATCTTCGTACAAATAACAAAAGAAAAAAAATCAGAAAAACACCCAGCAATCTGCCCAATTCCGAGTCAGCTCCGAGTCTTTAACATTTTATGATTACTGTAAGTGGACACTTCCAAAGTAATTGTGATGTGAAAAACAGCAGCATTTCTTGCTGTCATAAAAATACACAATAACCAAGACAAAAGAAAAGTCATTTGAGTTATGCTAATGGTTGCAGATAATTTTGGCTCTAAAGAGCCTCCTCCTCTGGATTCAGCAGAACACTCACCATAAACTGTGATTATGCACTGGCTGCTCCCACTGTATAAACCCAGGGTTGTCTTAAACAGCCATGCTGTTTTTCAAATTATGTCTTTCAGAAAGCTGACAAGTTAAATTTCACTCAGCCATTTAACTTGAAGCTTTTAAAAAGAGCAAATACACTTGAAAGGTTCACCACAAATGGCAGTGAGCTGCTTTGCAAAATGTTTCTTTATCATGGCAGCAGAGAAACCAAAACTGAAAGTAGTGTTGCTTACAGCTAATTATATTTAAGTGAAGTTGGAGATGTCCTTTTCTCCTAAACTATTTTTTTCCAATTAAAAAAGCATACTTAGATTTTATTACCTGAAGAATGAAAAAAAAAAAGACATCAGAAGAGCATGTGGAATACGACAGGACCAAAAGATTTGCTTTACAACATTTCACTCCAAGACTTCCATTCAAGGCTTTAGAGTGTTAGAGAACAGCAACTTTAATCCTACTTACCTGTTCTATTCACTACAATGAGCAGGATAAGAGAGTTAGAGCATGGAAACAATTCATGGCAATATTGGAAACCTGGATCTTCCAAGAATGAAAGTAGAAGAGGCCACATCATTAATCTCTACTAATATCCTTTAATTGGTATAACCTAGAGCAGCAATTAGGTCCTGTAATTTATCCTCTTCATTAGTTTACCCATCCACAGCAGTATCCCAGTCAGCAGAGCACAGACGGAACAAAGCACAGCTTTGTCCTGCTTCCTTCTCAGCCCTCAAGCTCCACAGAGCCACTCAGATCTGTTGTGAGGGGATGTGGATGTTCATGCATAAACTCCTTTTAATATGTGAATTGTGAAAGCAAAACATTTGCAAAACTTATAAAACTTTTCAGTGGTTCTAAACACAGAAGTGTAAAAGTGTAGATAAGTAAGTACACTCACCTCATGTGGATTGCTGTAGCCCAGAAGAAGATTTGCTGCTTTAATGTCACCATGGACATACTCATTTTCATGTATGTATTCCAAAGTATCCAACTAGGAAAGAGTTTAGAACAGAGAACATCATCATCTTCTCCACTCTGCCCCAACCCTGCCACCAAGTATTTCTCACTTAGGGGAACCAAGGCTACACAGACCGAGCTGACAAATTTGGCTTGGACTAATGATGGCAAAGCATAAACAAGCCATACTTTGCATGGGCTATCCCTGTGTAACTACCTGAGTACCAGCTTCTAAATTACAGAGCAAGAATAAAACCAGTACTTTATAATCACCAGAGGAGATGCTGAGAACACCAAGCTCTTAGAAAGATCAAATTCCATGTGACCCTGCCAGTTATTACATGACCAGCATCTCATGTCACAGCCCCCCTGCACCAACACTTCCAGTTCTATACTGAGGCACAATAGCTCTAGTTATTATTAAAAAACACATTTGAACTTGGCAACTCAAAGGACAACTCAATCCTGATTTTCGGAGAGCAGAAAGAACATTATAAGTTTATCAATTACATGACTATGAAAGCCCTTCAATTTTTTAAAAAAATATTATTATTCAAGTTAAAGGGATGCTTTGGATGCATCCAGTCCAAGAGTTCCTCTTCTCTAACTTTAACATTGCCTCTACTCCATTTTCTATCCACCTCTGCTCAGCAATAGCAGTATTTCACAGCATTTCACAACACAAATTATGTTACAAAGGAGCACACGTGTAACTTTCTGCTGGAGTGTGCCAGTCTACACCCGTTTGTAAACAAAACTGGTACTTGCAGACTGGCCAAATCCTGGCCTGTATGATCAGTGTGTTCAGCAAACACATTGATAATTTGGCATTCAGGCATTTGATTGTGAACTTTGACAAATATGGATGTCTAACACAATACCCCTCATACACTGAAAAAAAATCAATACTTATTGAAACATGAGAATAGGCTCACACATCTCAGTCTAGACACACAGATTGAAGTGGATGGTCTGTGTTTTAACCTATTAGAAAAAAAAATTTGGTTTGACCAAATTTCAGTCTGTAGGGGAGTCTTGATTTTCTACTGAATACTTTTCTTTTGCCTAAAAACCCCCCAGAGAAATAAGAAAATAGATAGCATTTACACATTTAACTCTAAACTTAGCAGCCATCTAAAGGAACTATATTAACAAGATAATTCTCTAGCTGAACTGAGCAAATTTGACACACCACAATTTCCTCTCTCTCTCTATGTGCGTACCATTCGTGCCCCAAGTTGCAGAACAATGTCCTTCTTAAACTTGCTTCCACAATCTTCAAAGATCCTTTGAAGGTCTTGCCCCAGTCTCTCCATGACCATGAACCTGTAGCTATCAAAAAATATGGGAAAGGAATCCTTTAAGACATGACTGCAAGTTTATGTCAGATTGAAAGGACTAAATCTCCATTTTTGAAAATGGGTCATCAGTCAAATTGAGGCTTCATTACCATTTATCTCATTACCTTTTTCCCTGGTACTCAGCCAGGCCTGATCCCCAAAACACTGGAATTCCTAAGCATCTTATTTTTTTGAGATTCATCCATTTTCTTACTGCAATAATAAGAAGAACATAACATTGGGTTAAAGGCAGCTGAGAACTCCAGGTTTGGGATCTTTTCTCTGTCCCAGGGCTGGCCTGTCTCTGAAGTCCATTTCTTTATGTGCACATAATAAATGTGGCCCTGTTCTGGCTGGTTGGCTTCTGTTCTCCCTTCCAACCAGAAAGGACAACACCCAAGTAACAAAAGCTACAGCAATCCAGAATTACCACAGCATCAGCTGGCATTGGTTCAGGGTACATGAAATGAGCTGGCTTTCAAGCCCTAAAGTAACAGTTCTTAACAGAAGTAGTTAAACCCAAACTTGTCCTCACATCTACCTGAGCCAGAGCTGAGACATTACTTACTATGCTCTTGTTTGGCAGCCCTCTGGTAGAACTTCAGCTCAGAAAACAAGGGGCCATTTTCAAGATATTCCTATTGAGAAACAGAAACTTGGTATCATAAATGGCATTAAGAAGACAACAGTTTCTTAAGAAAAACATGTAAGAAACAACAAGAGAATTAAGCCCCTTTTCTCTCCCATCTTCCAGATTCCACGTCACCTGAAATTTAATTTTATTAAGTAGCTAAAAAGAAAAGTTGCTTGGCAACACATTTTCATAAACATCACCAATTGTTTCAGATATTATTTAAGACAGTATTTTCAGAAATATTGGAGATCAGGTGTGTTTGAAATCATAGTCTAATTTTCCTTACCAAAATGTAGAGGGGCTGTAATCAAGGAAAAAAAAAAATCAAGTCAAGGCAATACTGTGTGTCATGGAAATGCCAAATATATCCCCAAGCAGGGAAAGGATATAAAAAACCCAAGCACCAAAACCCACAAGCATGCAATAGAGACCCAACGCTGAAAATCAGGATAGATAATTAAGAGAAAGAACTGCATGCAAGTTAATAATTTAGAAATGAAATCTACACTTTACCACTTTAATGACATGCACTGCATCGTCTTCTACAGGAACCTGAGTTTGAAGGGATGCTGCAAAGGAACAAAGAGATGGAGATCAAGCTGTATGGAACAAAATGTAATTGCAAATAAAGACTCTGCTAACACTGAGTCAGGCAACCAAAACCACAAAAGATAGTCTGAATTCCTGCTTTTAAAGGTCAGAGCTTTGCCAAGTTCAAAGAAAGATAAAACAAAACAAAAACGACCAGAGAAGTTTTAATCAACAAGTAGAGAAGCATTTTTAAAGCCATGTTTTCAGAAGTCTCCCCTGGATGTTAATTAAGGAGTAAGCACGATGTCCTCACTTTGCACCACAATGAGCTATTCCATTAGGACTGTCACTGTTTAAGTCATTCCAGCCAACTGGAAAACCACTGTATTTGGTTGCTGTCAATCTACTGCTGTGACAAAGACACTGCTTAAAAGTTCTGACCTACATTACACCTCTAGACACGATTGTCTGCTTTCCTCTATCACAAATTAATTTGGCCCTAGAACCTTGATTTCTATTCCGGCATTATTTAGACACTGGCCTAAGTTAGGGATAGCACAGGCACCACCTGCCTAAAGGGGAGCTGAGGGATTGTGCCTCTCAGTGCAAGTAGAAATTTCAAAACAATAATTGACCACATGTACCAATTACAGCTCAGGAGACAGAACCTCTGTGCACAGACAATGCAATCCTATTTTCTTCTGACCCTGAGAGAACTATCAGCTCTCTCTGATACTACTGAACCTACATGGAGCTACACTGGGATTAAAATTTAATGAGACTAAATCATCTTTTAGAATCATCACTGAAAAAAGATAAAAAGAATACAGTTCCTAGGAAATAAGTGTCCCTTTCAAACTTCTGATAATGATCAAATACCAACAACAGTCCAGGTGTGAAACATTTCAACCATGAGCACACACAAAAATAGACCCCTTTCATCCGCATAATAAAAATCAAGTAAACTTGAATCTAATCACACCAATCCAAGCTAGCTTTTTTTTGATGGTCAGGGCATGAAAATACTTTTACAATGAACAGACTCCTACAGCTGCCATCTTCCTTCAATTCCATTCAGCATCTGAGTTGAATCTGGTAGTGTACCCATCCGAGACACCCACAGGCTCCCCACTGACACTTCCCCATGTGAATGCTGCTGTGCTAATAGCACATTAAAATAAAATTAAAATATCAAAACAGTAGGTCTGGAAGGTGTGAACTATCCATAGACTCATATTCAGAATAAACATTAAATCTACTAGAAGGGAAATTTTGGCACACTTTGTTCTTACCATACTATTGTACTGAAGTAGGAATTAAGGCTCAGATGTCTTATTTTTCTCTTCCACATATATGATGTGTGTTAATAGAAGACATTAGTAAACGGAGCACATCCCACATGCTTTCACTGCATTCAACAACATCACATTACCCAAACAGAATTTGATATGCTCCTTTGACTGGCACAGATCAGAAAAGAACCTCTGGATAAGAAAATGTAGCTCAATACCAAGTTACTTAACAGAGGTTTGATAGGTGTAGGCAGGTATCAAATTTACATATATTTGAAAGAGGCTGATCTAACTTCCCTGCAGACTTCCTGACATTTTATAAAGAGAAGCCTCATTCATGGTAATCTGGAACAGAGTAACAGCTGTCAGGGTAATTGAGAAGAGCAATTAACAGGAGGTAGCCCAGCAAAAGGGCTTCACCCCCATGTTTCTTACATTGTGCTGGCTTGGACACTTTTAGAGTCACACTGAAAGCACATCTTAAAGGAAAGTAAACCCAAACATAACTAGCAATGGTTACAAAGTGAAAAGGGAGAAAAGTCAAAGCTCAACAAGATACTGGCACAGATGCACCACAAAATGAGTTATTTTCAAGTATACAAAATGAGAAAAGGTAGTATTTTTACTGCACATACATGGAACAAGGCCCAAAAGACCCCGTGAATAACACTAAGCTTCTGACACAGACAATGCTGGGACAATCAGTCTCATCCCATACAGTTAACAGAAGTTGTATGTGTACCTTTTTGTTACATCACTTTAATTACCCATTCAGATCTCAACCAGCAACTCCAGTTGCAGCTCAGAAAAAAGACTATTTTTTTTGTCCATAAATAAACATAAATGTTTTTTTAAAAATAGTCTCATTACTATGTATCATTATTTAACAGACTGGAAAGGCTCCCAAGATTTAACAAACAGTCTGATTACATACCTCATAGACCACCACCACACACTCTCCTGCGAGTTTAGCTCATAGTTAATTACTGTATACTCGTAATTAGCCATGTGCTAGCCTCGTTCTGTGCGGTAGCACATGGCTATTTATAATATTACAATCAGTTAAATGCTAGACTGCAGGACAGTGAGCAGAGACTCTGCAGGAGAGGCGTGCTGATAGGCAGGAGGTCTCTGATGGCAGATAAGCACTCACAGAGGGTACCAGGAACTCTATATGGTGAGATTATGTTTGCAAAAAAACCCCTTAAAATAGCATTACAAGTGTGCAAGTTCCCACCTTATGCTGCTTGTATCAACCAGATATGCACAACCCCTGATATCTGGGGAGGGGGATGGTGATACAAGCACACAACCCAAATCACTGTCCCAGTGCATAACTGGGAGCACTGGTGCAGGATTCAGTCGTGAAGGAGGCATAAAATGAAAACAGCCACCAGCCAAGAGGAGTCTCACGAAACATCTCCAGAGGGCAAAGCGCACAGCTCTGCTTTTCTTTCCTCCCCCTCATCCCACAGTCACAGCTACCAGGCCAGTGAGGAGCACACAGCTTTAAAATGTCCTCTGAAATAAAGCAACGCAGTAAGATTCACATTCTAGCCACAATTTCCAACTGCTGTGCCTACACAAAAATCTCACCTGGAATTAGCCCAGTCCAGGATTGTAACAGCACAGCAGTTATAGCCTTATCATCCACTTTAACCATGAACTTCATCCTTTTTGTCGCTGAGTGACACATTCTTAATTAATGGCACTCTCTAAATGTTAACAAGCTATGGTAACAAAAGGGTGTTTGTGGCTGAACTGCAATTTCCTGCAACCACACAACACAATTGTAGCCTGACAGAGGAATGTGCCAACTCCCTTTGCCAGTTCAAACGTGCTTGTTGTAGTTTTAGCAGTTAATTTGTGGCAGCCACATTTGGAATATGGTGAAATATTTTCAATGGCTCTCACAGAGCCACTTTTGTTGACAAAGTTTACACAGTGGAAAAGAAAACAGCACTGATTTGGCAGTTTGGAAAAACAGCCTTGCTCCTGTCCACAGCTGGATTCTTTGCCACTGCTGGATATTTCGAGGATATATTTGTTTGGGAAACATGAATGAAAGTATTTTCAGAAGTTCTTCAGTTGCTGCTACTTTATTTTTGCTTTGTTCTATTCATTAGCTAATCCTAAGGAGTGATGTATCAGCTTAGTTTTTGCAGAAATCCAAACTAATCTCAAAAACATCACATTTTTGAAGTTACAGGGTACCTAGAAAAAAAGCCGGGAAAGTTCTGACCCTGTTTAAGTCAAGCCAAGAGCTGTTAAATTCAATGGGTAAAAGCAGGGAAAGAGTACTGCACAGAGCATCTAACGATAAAAAACATCCAAGTTGCAGCAATAGAATTACTAAAAACAAAACGTACACAAGTAAATAAAAAGCATTGTTTGCTATTAAACACAACTTCCTCTATTTCTTACATAGGGAAGGTGCCAAGGCAAATGTTCAAAGGCAAACAAAGCACACTGCCTCCCCCTCCCTGATACTGCAATATCCAGTATTTCCCAAAAACTGGGACATTCAGCATTTGAAGAGTGTTTACACCCTACTTTTAATGCCTAAGGAATATTTACTTCTCCATTATTTTACAGATGCAGCATCATGTCCTGGATAGACTCTTTGCTGAGCAGTATTTTTGACCAGGTTTTGTTCTAGATTCTTCTTCCAGGTAGCTTTAAGACTGTAGAGGGGTTTTATACAGATCACAGATACATAACCCTCCATAAGACCCATCTTCCACAAGACCAAAACTAAACTGATTTTAGGGCAAAATAGTGTTCAGCTGCTCAACTGTTTTGCACTAACTCCAAATGCCTCCAAGTCAAGAGGATTCAGTACTGGTAGAAAATTTCACTACATTTCTTACTCGTGTTTCTGTGAAACCTTAATATTGACTCACCAGAGATTTTGTATTCCACAGAAATGGAAGCCAATTGTTTGACTTTCAAAGTTAATTACTTCAAGCTGGAATAAGGATGACACATCCTTTAACCCCAGGCAGAAAAGCTTTGCATGGCCTGCTCTTACAGCACTCTCAGATGGGAGCCCAGGACTCTAATATTTAAAACTTGATGCACAAAATGTTTTCTGGCAAGATCTTGCTGCAGCCCATCTGCTGGTCTGACATGGTGCCCACTCAGAAGATACAATGCCAGTTTCAGCAGGGTACAGGTGCCAAAGACAACTGAAGGAGTGCCCTCCGTGAGGCAACAGGTACCTGAGCTGTCCTCCAAAGCTCCTCCTCCATCCCCCACTGAAAAGTAAATAATAAACAAATAAATTCAATCAATCAGAACTGCTCTCCTGACCTCCCAGCATTACTCAGCATTTGGAAAAGGAAGCCCTAACACATGATGAGGCAGAACACTACAATGTAACAGTAATGATCTCTGCAGGCTTTAGACCTCTGTGCAAAAACGAATTACATTTTTCAAATCAAGATTTTTAGCTTACAGAGGACCAAAAAAGAAAGGGGGAAGATTCCAAAGGAAGCACTCACCAGCAAGAACTAGTAAAGGTAAGGAATATTTTCTCTTTGACAGATGGTGCAGGTCAGTCAGCCCTAAGTACTTCTGAGGAGCAACATCAGGCTAAATTTATGATTTAGTTTGCCCACAAACAGGTTGCTCGCAGTATCTCTACTCATACAGTTTAATATTAATGACTAGACAAAAGACCCTTCCATCAAACTACTAACAAATTTATTTTCACACTAAGGTTCACATCTGCAGGCACAATGCATTTTAACATCTTGAAGCTGAGAAAAATCCATCCCTGAGTCACCTGCTAGTGCTTTTAACTACACGGCTTTGCTATTAAGATTCTTTTTCCCATTGAGCTAATAAAAAGCATGCCGAATTTATCTTTTGGTATCATTTTACTGCATTTGTAACTCATTTGCTGCATTATTTTAATTTAGGCAACTGCTGAAGGACTCTGCTTCTCCAGAAACAATTGCTGAAGCAGCTTCCCAAGCAAACCAAGGAATGAACAATAGGACCAACTGTACTTCCATCCATGCTTCTCTTCCTTGACACGGGTACACCCCTGCACACAACTACACAAACTATCCATGGAAATTAGTCTGAAACAGAAACAAACTCTTTCACACCCCAGTCTGATTCCCAGAACACCAGCAGTTTGACTGCACTATGACCCAAGCTTAAAAGAACAGGCCACACCAGACTTCCTCCTTACCTTCACCAGTAACAGGGTTCACTGTACTGGTGTTTAGTACGAAAAGATAATATTCACCAATTTAATCACTGTTTACTGTTCAGGAGGAAATTCTTTCCCCCTTCCTTGAAAATAAGAGGAATAAAAAACTTAAAAGGATAGTGCACTGGGTATAACTGATCTCCAAGCAGGGCACAATTCAATGACTTTATCAATACTTATTTTCCTGAGCTTCATAAAATTAAAGCACATTTACAATGTAGTAAGTTCTGCCGTAAAAGACACTATCTAACAAACATTTTTACATAAATTGTAAAAAATATTTATATTTTTCAGAACCATCCCTTTCCATGAGAAAGAAGCCTGCAAATAGATCGTGCTGGATGCAGCAGGCTTCACTGTGACAGAGGAATCCTAACAAAACATTGTGTGACCTTTCTGCATTTAAATTTTCAGTCCAAATTGTGCATTAATAGAGTGCTTGCAGCAGGACTGAAGAATGTTTTATATAAAGATTGGTGTTAATTACTGGCTGTGATTAGAGAGATAAATTAGAGAATGCAAGGCTCCTGTGCTCTTGTTCATTTTCCACTGTTCTCCACAGGGCTACAAAACAGTTGTAAGACCACCAATGTCACAGCCTTCCACAGGTGCTCCTCATATCAAAGGGATAACAGCTCCAAGGTGCCTGAGAGCAAATCGGCACCAGTGACACAAAAATGTAGAATGGATCGGAAAGAGTAAGAATAATCAGAAAACAAAGGAAAGTATTTGTGAGGCAGGACAGAACTTGAAGATCATGCTAACTTTCATGCACACAATTCTATTCATTTTGGAACAGAACTTCCAAAGCCCCACATTAGCATCCTAGGACTCAGGGGCAGTAAATAGCTTTCAGCAGCTTTGATTTAGTGAACAGAACCTTATTCCACAAAATGCACCCCTAGTAAATAGATTTTGCAGAGATACCATAAAATTTCTCAAGAACGTTTTTATAGATTAATGGAGTATGGAATACCCTTAATGGGAAATTAAGCTATAACAACCACATCAAAATCTTTACACTGCTCCTGTAAAAATACTTATTAAAAGATATAGCTGGGAAAGTTAACCTTTACTTTCATAAAAAGGCTGTGCTCTTCATACCTGGCAGGCAATCAAACCTCCTGTCTCCCACCTCTCTACAGCTCCTTCAGGGTGAGCTTCTCTCTGAAAGTTAGTGTTCCTCTCACACCTTGCTCTAGATGTTCTAAAAACAGGTCTGAACAGCACAGAGAAAAGGGGGTGTCTCCAAGCACCTGTATCTTAGTCACAAAAATGTGTAATCCACTTCACTCCTCCTGGTTCTTAAAGCTATATTTTGCAGTATCAAGGCCCCAAAAAGCTGCTGAATGGTATACTTTAATATAAACACATCAGAGACCAAGAGGTGGACAAAAAAAAAAGAAAAAAAAAGCTTCAGTGTCACTACTTAGGGATAAATGTCCATTTTCTCTTCAGTCGATGAGCTACAAGGGGAACTGACCCTTCAGTTCAGTGCTGCAGGTAGCATTCATTGTTTCTCCTGAAAGAAGGGATTAAATGAACACAAAAATGAACACAAATACCATTACAAAAGTGGCAGCTGCATTTCCTCAGCCATGCTATCACTTACAAAAAACCTATTACAGAATAGTAATACCATGAGTCCCCAGCTGTATTCTCATTCTAATCCACTGACTGCTCTCCACCTCAGTTCAGTGGGAGCCAAACTGCAACAAATACCTCAATATAAGAAATCACCTTGGTGGGCTCTGTGATTAGGCAGAAAACTCAAATCTGCATGAAACTGTCAGAACCCCACATGCTAAGCCACTCTCAAGGTCCAGTGTGATTTGGCTGCAGCAGGAAATGACAGAGCTGGATTTGAATTCAGAAACACAACATTACTGGTCTTACACATGGAGAGCTACACCCATTACAAACTTCCTTTCACACTGCATCCCCAGCTCCCTCACACCCTTCTGTCCGTGGGAGGTTTCTGCAGGTTCCCATCTTGCTGTCCTTCATCTTGGAATGGCCATTCCCACAGACACCTTTACTTCTTAGCTCATGCTAAAGTGTACTTTCTCATGGTAGCTTCTCACATGTGCCCAACACACAGCATCTCTCAAAGGTAACCAACTAATGCTTCAAAGATGGTCATAACAAGGTACTAAAATATACCAAAAGGTAAAAAGAAGGTAAATACTCTAACAAGTGCCCTACCTTTTGGCATCTCCTGTGTTAGCTGAAACCCCTGTCATTCCCACTGGTTCTTTCTGCAGAGCAGTGAGGAATACTGTGAACTATTGAAATGTCAGATGAAACCAAACCAGAAACTTCACCACAGGAACCTCTCGGATGTACTGCTACTGTATGTGTAGCTGATTACTGCATAAAATGAAGCTAGTCTGTATATAGGAGTGACTTGCTTATTAAGTTTTAGGCCTTAACATTCCAATTAGAGTTAATATTACTCTAACTTTAAAAGATCATATTAGGCTTCAGGGATAATGCAATAAACTGCTTCTAGGTGATTCTTCACTGCTCCATACAAGCTCAACTTAGTTCCAAAGAGACATTGTGAACTAGTTTCTACATGTTGCCATGAAAATAAGAAAAACTAGATCACCCAAGCTCATAATACTACCTAGAACACAGGATTTGCTCTTTCACAGAGACCAGAAACAGTAACATACATCACATCCCTCTGCAGTGACCCAGAATGCTTTACAAACTCCTTTCAGAACTATTGACTCCTCACAGAGCTCAGACTAAAATGCAGCAGCTTCTTCTGAAGGAAACACAGAAACTTACCTAGGCCAGAGCAAATACAGAACACCGTTTCCACCTCTGCCGAAAAGATGCGAATTCAGAGGCAGAACCCAAGTAAGTATTGTTACTGTTTCATTTCCTGGATGAAAACTAATTTACTCTTGGCCAGAAAATAACACTTCCAATAACCAGAACCTGAAAGAGGGCTACAGAGCATTAGGCTGGCCTAAGGCCAAAACCTTTACTAAGAAAAGTGATCTTACTTTGAAAAAACATCATCTAGCTTTTTGGTGCTCTTTGGTGGTCTTTGACACAATGGCACCTTGGTTGCCCCACTCAAGATCTACAGAAAAGCGCATCAGTATCCAGCAAAATAAGCCGGACAGGCCACGGAAAAGATGCTGCATCACGAGCAGGAATGGCACAGGAGCAACAGCTCAGAAAACCACACTTGAACAACAGTCACCAACAGCACGTAAACCACGCTTTTTAAAGTTAGTGCCTTTTCTAGTTCAGGAAGCTACAAAACAATTTTGCAAGTCACCCTCTTAATTATCAGCAGTATTTTACCTAAATAGATCCGGCCAAATCCTCCCTGACCGATCTGACTGCCCAGCCTCCAGGTTTTTCCTTCGGTATCCTTCAGGATCATGCCTTCAGGGAGCGGGACGGGCAGCTTTCCTCTCCCGGGACCTTTGGGCGGCATCGTACCTTGAGGGGGGGGAAAACGAAAGCGAAAGTTTGTTGAAAAACTGCTGCCAGAAGGTTCAATACACCTCAATGTGCTTTGCCCAGCAGCACGAAGCAGGGTCAGGGGGCGATGCTCCTCAGCCCGCTCCCTTTCACCCACCTCTACAGAGCCCCCTCGGCCTCCCCCCGCCGCCTGCTGCAAACTTCCCAGCCGGGCACTTCCGCAACAGCAGGAGGAAGAGGAATGAGTAGCGGGACGCCGTCTTCCCGCAGAGAAACCCGGGGTGGGGAAACCCGGGCTGGGAATTGAGGCAGGGCCGGGACGAGGGAGTCCCGCCACCGCCCCCTCACGGCCCTCAGCCCGGCGGGGCGCGCGCCATTTCCCCCCTCCCCTCAGGGGCACGGAGCGGGGAGATGGCGCCCGAAAAGTCGCTGTGTGCCGGGTGCTGCCGCTCCTCGCTTCGAGGGCACGGAGAAGGGAGATTACGGGGAACGGAGGAGGAGGGAGATGGAGCAGGGAGATCATGAGGGACGCAGGTGCAGGGGGAGATGGCGCCCGCGAAGCTGCCTCAGCCCCCGGTGTTCCCTTTCTCCTGCGTCTGAGGCTGAGCTTCGTGAGGGAGAGCTTTTAAATTTCTTTTCGTGCATTGAGAAGTCGGAAATCAGACGGTCTCCTGCCTGAGGTAAAGAAATAAAATCACAGCAGACAGGATTTGGAGTGCAGCAGGCACTTCCAGGAGGTGCAGCAAAGTCACGGGACTATCATGGTGCCAGACCTCACTCAGGCCACTGCGGTTTTCCCCCAGGATCTTCCTGGCGGAGGTCAAGAGTAACAACTTCCACCCAGAAACAGAGATACTTACCCCAGAACAGCGCAGTGGAACAGGTAATGGCCACCTCAGGCTGCTTCCAGGCAGGGACAGAGGAGAGATGCAGCTGAGCCAGGACTCGATCAGCCCCATGACCTTTTAAATTGGCAGTAAAGGACACTGTGAGGTGAGTTTTAATTCCCCAAGATTTCAGGGCATAGCTTTGATCACAAGCCACCATTCTGTACAAGTTTTGCTTTATCAATAGGGTGTCTGGTCACCCTGGTACACACCACCTAGGCAGATGTCAGTGGGGACCACAACATCACGCTACAAGTTCTTTTCCAGAAAAGAGGGTATAAAATTTACAAGTTTAAGCCTATTTTTTAAAAAAGAATTTATGTCTTATTTTAAATAGAACAATCAAAATCCAAAACATCAGCAACTACATAATTTGCAAGTAAACTTAAAAGTAGCAACACAGATTACCACTGCAAAACCTGTATTGCTCTCAGAAAATTAAGCCTTTATGTAACAATCCTTTCGGCTTCATCAATCTTGTAGACTTTGTGGTTTTATCATTAATGAAAAAAACTGCAGAAAGCTCAGCCAAAAAGGGAACAAATTCAAGTTTTCCGTAAAGCATTTTTGTAGAGTTTTTCCCCTTTGCAACAATTGCCAGAAGAGACTATAGGAAGGTGGTGTTGGGATTGTCTGGTTTATTTAAAAAAGCAGCCATAGCTGTCCAGTTCAGCATCAAAGAAACCATCACCATTATCAGTGTTTAACCATCACCATTATCATAATTACCTGGGAAGGGTCTTTCCAAAAGAAAATTACCTCGAAATAGTTGCTTGGGAATCTGAGGACAAGCCTCTGTTTAAGGAGAAAACTTTTTTACTCAGCTGTTACAAAGAGGCATCCACGTTATTAAACTGAAATGAAAGCATTGTCAAAGAGCTTCCTGCTTCTAAGCTCTTTCCCTGCCCACAGTTTCACCAGAATAAGAAAGTGAAACAAATCAGATGAAGTAGAGGGAAAAGAAAACCAAACAGGTTAAGTATGAATAATTCATGGAGTTCTGAGGAATAGTGAACCACCCTTTATAGCTTAGAGGTCTATCACAACTTGTGCAATTTAACATGTGGTATAGGAGGGTTTAAGGTATTTATCCTACAAGTCAGGAGAAATACTGCTTTGTTTGGTTGTACTGTTTGTTGCGGTTTTCTGTTTGTTTATTTTTAATCAGAGAATAGATGCAAAGCTAAAGTTTTTATCAGTTATTAAAAGTTAAAATCCTCAAAGACAACCACTCAGGAATGTAATAGAAACTACGTATATCACTCATACTAAAAAAAAAAAAAAAAAAAAAAAAAAAAGTTCCTGCACATACCAGGCCACTCCTGTAGAATGAGTTCATATTTTAAATCCAGATCTTCATTAACAAACAGCCATAACTAGCAGGCCCTCAAAAAGGTGTGTGTAACCTGCAAAATTTTTATGGTTTGGTTTCAGACACTTTGAAGCACAAAACTAACATATACCTTTAAAAATTAATAAAGACCAGAGGCTTTACCTGAGAAAATTTCTAAGCAGATTAGAACTTAATTCTAGAGCCTTTGGCCCGGTTAATAGCACATTCACGTGTTTGTGGGTGGGACCAAGAAATCCTCTTTTCCTATTAGGCTGAGCTGGAGATAGGGCTTTTTCCTTTCCCCCTGCTTCTCATCAACCAATTAGCAACCCTCCCAAAAACTTTAGGCAGGTTAAATAAAGCCGAGTGCCCTCTTCACGGTTGCTATAAATTAGCAGTTTGGGGAGGTGATAAAGGGGATGGATGGCCAGAATAATTACAGATGTGGGGATGGTTTTGTTGTTTGGGCTTTTTTTTCCAGGAAGGTCTAATTATGATGGAAGCAATTTCCCTTCAAGGTGATACAGCTATCACTACTGCCAAATTCAAAAATCCTAACAGAAAAAAATGTACTAATAAGTGTAAAAGTGTACAAATCCTACCAGTATCAACCTGTTTCTAGCATATGTTCTGGAGAGTAACAATCAGCCGTGCTGGTTTATCATGGGATTTATTTAAAGAGTGTGGTGAGGTTCTTAGGAAGTCAGTGCTTTCTTTAAGTGTTTAATAAGACAGCAAACCTGTCCTGAGGCTGTATTTCTTTCTGTCTTTGTCTTAAAGCAAAACATGTTACATTAACACATCCCCTGTACCTTAAACATTTGGTCTATCTTGCATTTATTTTAGTTTTTTCTTCTCCTTGCTGAAGCCTAAACTTGAGTATAAAAGATTGTAGTCAGTTATATGAAATCTTGCAGTATCACATGCACAAAGCCCCTTAAATTTCCTACAGCAGGTGAGCACTTGTGGCTTCTCTCACCATTGGATTTTGATGCTTTTGTGGTATTTAACACTGACATTTTAGCACTCCCACATTCAATTCCCCTGCTTTGCTCCAGATATCACTGATGCTTAAAATATCATGGCTAAATTTACTCCAGAGATGTAACATCTCTGTATTAAGAGCACTGACAACAAGGCATCAAGTTTCAGACTGCTTCCCAGTTTGTGCTGAGAAATCTATTTGTGTCCCTGCATCTGTGCAGGTCCCGTGCTCCTGCTGTGCTTGCTCCATTGTTGCCGTGCTCCCTGCCAGCTCCTCAGAACTTTGGGAGTAATTACTTCTTGCAGTATCGAGGGAGCTCCAATATCCAGGGGCCGTGTTGCTCAGCTCAGTCATTGTCTGGATGCACTGACACCCATTTCAGAGCCTCCTGACTCTATTTTGTGTTGCTGGCCCCGTGATTGAGATCACATAATTACAATAATTAAGAAGCTCACCTCAGGATATTATCAGAGCAACCCACCCAAACCTAAGTCCATATGGTTTGAAATAGCTAATGAGTCAGTTAATGTGCTATGTCCAGGAGTAATGGACACTCAATATGGATGGCATGGAGACATCATTTACCAAATTCATGACTAATTAAGGCTTTTCATGTTCTTGCATTTTGCATCTAGTGGTAAATTCAACCTATTGGAGGTGTTTACATGTTAAGCAGATCAGAGGAAAGCAGCAGAGACTTGTAGAAGGCAGGTAAGAAGTTAGTCCTCTCTTTAAAGAAAATACAAAAGATTGGAGATCTGGGAACTTTCGTTTGAAATAAACAAATTGTTTGAGAAATGCTGTTAAAGTGCAGTGACAGTGGCAATAGGTGACATTTGCTTTAGAGTATAGTAAGCCTGAATGGATGACTCCCACGCTTCCAGAGGGGCCACTTTAGCCTCTGAAACTCACCTTCCTTCAACACTCACCTTGCTACCAAACCCATGGAATTGTGCAGCCACTTCTACACCCTGAACTCACCAGAATAGAAAATGAATACAAGGAAGGCAAACTTCCTGGCAACAAAAGCACCAAAAGCCCTGAAAAAGTATGAAGGAATGTCTGGCTTTTGAAAGAGCTACAGGAAGTGCCCAGCCAGGGTCAGGATTCTTCTCACTGAGGAATTATTTTAATTTTAAAATGCTGCTTTCTCATCATTTTCATGGCTGTTGGGATGAGATGTTACTCCCTGCTCCTGTCACTATAACTGCAAAGATGGTCAGACCCTGGGCATGTTCCTCATCTCTTGGATGTCAGAGGTTTTATTGCTCATGCCTTTAGGAAGCAATTATTGCTGAGCACTGAAGAAAAGGTGTTTTTTATCCATTTTTATTTTCTTTCAGAAATGTGGGAAGAGGTAATGTAAGTTTATTGGTGTTGTGGGAATGGGTTGTATTTGCAGGGAGAGCAGACTGTCTAGTGCTCAGAGCAGAGAGGGGGATCAGGAAGATTCCCCTTAAGGGAGTAATTCCTGGGATCCTAATCCTGGTTCAGCCACTGCCTGACCTTATAGGAATAATTTCATATTTTTTTTTCATTTTATCCATATGGAGCAGTCTGGATGGCTTGGTTTGAGGCACAGAGATTCTCAGTGTGTGTATATTTGCCATGGCTGTTACCTGATGAGAAGGTGCATATAAATCACTCCAGTCTTTCCATTTCTGAGATTATCCACGTGAAGTTGTTCCAGAAGGGAAACTCATCTGTCATGGCATTCATTATTCACATATCAATGCTACTTTTTATGTATAAACTTAATTATGTTGATGGGATATATTAAATATGACTGATTTTGCTGCAAGATTGATTTTTTCCCTGACCTCAGAATAAATATTGATCTTTATGATCTTTAAATGTAGTGCAAAGGTTGTTAAATTTATGGCATATTAATAGCACGTAGCCCTGACCATGCAATATTAATATATTTGCATTGTTATTTCTCAGATCCCACCCAGAAAAAAAGAGGCAGGGTGCCAATGCCTTCTTTCTCAGGAGAAATTAGGGAGCCACTGACTTTTCTGAGTGTTGAGACTCCTTTTTATTTGTTGTCCTGTTTTGGTTTTTTGGTTTGAGGTGTTTTTTGTTTTTTTTCAATTAAAAAATGAAAAACAGTGATGAAGTGGCAAATATATTGTATAATAGATGTAATAAAATAGGGATGGGATGTGTTTCCAGTGTGCTCAGGAAAGCAAGGCACTGTCTAAACCTGACTGTGCTCCACTTCCCACTGCCATGCAGTCAATTCCTTGTGCAGAATTGTCAGTTCTGGGAGGAGGAATGGGATAATTTGGTGGTTTGTGGCTCTGGTTTCAATAATCAGGCTAATAATTTTCTTAACAGATGACTTTTAAAATCAGTTGCCTTATTCAAGTGTGGTTTTACCCTATTTGTGTAACTTTTATTTATTTTTTTCCCCCTTCTCTTTTGTGTTTATAGTGACTCTTGAAAATCCAGGCTTGGAACTGCTGTTCTAATGGTTGGCTGAACCAAGACAGGTCTGTTGGTTTTTAATACTCCTGATAGAGTCATTGTGTGTGAATTTTCTATAAATTCTGCTTTATAAGGAGCAGGGATAAGAGGTTACATGTTGAAATAATGTTTAAATAAATACTGTACTTTTTCTTTAGATCCTGAGAAAACAGTGCCCTGCTTAATTCAGTATTGCCAATTTCATGAGCAACAAAACCAAAAGAGAAGTGTCATTAAACAATTTGCTGAAGAATATAAAGTCATGAGGTACTGGAGTATTGGTGCTAGAGAAATAAAACAGAGTTTTAGGGTACAAAATACAAATCTGTGCCTTTGGAAACTGCTGGTTTAGAAGAAAAAGAGGAGAAGCACAGAAGGACCATGAGTTGGTAATGGGATTTTAGAAGTGTAGAAAAGTCAGGTCTGATTCTAGGTTGTATCAGATCAAGTGTTTTATTATGAAATCCAGAATACATATTTGGTAGTCTTTCACTGAGAATTCATCTGTGCAGTCCTTGAGTGTGAAATCATGAAAATTATCTCAAACAATGTAGGACAACGATCATATTCAGTTTTTCTGTGGGAAGCAGAGCTGGATTATGACTGAACGGAGTGGAAGAGGAACCCATCTGCTAGGAATCAGTTCTTGTAAGAAACAGATTTGATAAGTTGTGAAGAAATTTCTTGCTAGAGGCAGAGTAAGGAAAATGATGGGTTTGTTTCAGATGTTAGGTGTGCTGAGGGATAGGAACACACTCCTTTGCATAAACAATATATAGTAGGGAATTAATTAACGTGATAGTTGAAATAAAAGCTGGGCAGAGGACAGAAACAGGATGTTTGTTTTGTACCTTCAGAAATACCATGAAAGGTAATAATGAGGCTCAATTTATTATAATGTGAATTATTTTAAGATATGCAGGGCTACATTTTGCAATCAACCCATTTCTCTCTGCTTCATGATGAAGACCTATTGCTTCCATATACTTTCATCACTTGCACAGGAAAAAAGAGGAGCCAAGAACTTATGAGTTTGGAGATAATTTTGTCTTTTCCTTATCGGATTTTCTAGGAAAAGGAGAGATTTCAGTTTATTTAAACACTGCTATTAGTTTGGTGCTTCAAAAGCATAGACACACAATAATGGTTTTGCACTATACAAGTAAATTTAATACAATCACATTTAACAAACGTTTCATCCTGAGCTGTTTGTCCCAGAAGTTTTCAAGGGAAAATCAAACTTACTTACTTGTTGACTTAATCTTTTTGATGAAAATGCAGCTTTCTGCACTTTTCTGCGACTTCAGAAATTAGTAACTGCATTTATCTATTAAGGATATCAAAAGAAGCAGTTGATGTCTGTTCCTGCACATGGTACTGTTAATTTGCTTGTTTGTGTGTCTGTCTGCTCTTTGCTTGTCTGCTTCTGTGTGTGCTATTTTATTGGAGCACATGATTTGAAGAAGCTGACTGCCTGCTGTGATATTTATTCTATATAAATTCTACATTAAATGACGAATTCTCAACCCATCAGAGACAGAAGACTAAGTCCATCTATTGAAATCCTATTTGTATTATTACTTTCTAATGAATTCTGTGCTACAGCAGGTGTCAAATCATATCTGTTGTTTTGCATTCGAGTATGAATAGTAGATGTATTGCTATTGCAAATGAATCTAATATGAATCTAATGAGCAGTAATGAGCAACTGTTTTGTCATTATTGAGGCAACCACTGTGATGCTAATAAACTCTCATTTCTGCTACTTAGAAAAAAGGCACTGACCAGGATTTCTATCATGGCCTTAAGGTCCCAAAAGCCTGAGGTAAAAGAGAAGAGTGGAACCCCTAAACTGAGCATAATTTAGTAATTTTCTGTGTGGTAGGCTTCTTACTGGGTTAAGTCTTTCAAGCATTCTTATATTTGAAAGGAGAAAAAGATGAAGAATGAGCGTCTATTAAAGAACCATAAAGTTAAGGAGATGGGTATTCTGCCTTAATTTTCTTTAACATAAGTACACTAATTCCACACTTGTACACTTGGCAGTGCTTTTGTAATGCTACAGCAACTGTGTGCAAAAGTTTTAAAAGCAGTCACTTTAAAAGTAACAGACCATTAAACCGATATGGAATTGTAGTACATTTGGGGGAACTATCTCAACTCTATTTTAATTGGAACTTTATTTTTTATTTTTTCAAAAATTTATTTCATTGTGTGTGGATTATAGGACTGCTGAATATACAGAAATACCTTTGATGCAATAGAATCAATAGCTTCCATAACTGAAATGTGAGCGAGTTCTGACTCATGTGTGGCTCTGTATCTTCCAAGAATAAATAATACATAGAATGATACATAAAGCTGTGTGGGAGGGACAGCTGGGTCCATGGTGCTTACAACTGCAGCGCAGGAAAATCAGGCAGTACTGCTTTTCTAAAAGTTGGGTATGATCCTTCCATCAAAAATTAATGCTTCTGTGTATAGAGTCTTCCTGGAGCCATCTCCCTGTGCAATAAAAATGCACTGGAGAGATTCATTTCAGTGCTTCATTTGGAGGCCTGAACTGTTCTGTGTAGGGTGCAGCTGTTTGGTTTACTACAGAATACTCCAGACTTGCTTTAACTGCTGGATGGAGACTGCATTGCCAATATTTAAGGTATTATATATAGACTCAGCAGTCAAACTGTGAATTCCTGAGCAAGCCAGGGGGTAGGCATTAG
The DNA here is from genome assembly GCF_963662255.1 of Cinclus cinclus. NCBI lineage: Eukaryota > Metazoa > Chordata > Aves > Passeriformes > Cinclidae > Cinclus > Cinclus cinclus. The sequence goes on along the minus strand of NC_085048.1, from coordinate 103,327,023 downwards.
GACAAGTTGTAGCAGTCATCTCTCAAAGTTGCAAATAGGGTGTCAGAGGTTGTAGGAAAGCCATAAAATGTTCCTTCCATGCTGGGACACTCAAAGAACTTGTGGCCCCCAGAGCATGAGCTTGCAATAGTTCTGATTTACTCACGTACCATTTCTATCTTGGTGTCTAAGGAGGGTGAGCAGAAGGGAATTGGGCTTTCTATCAGCTGCTCTGCCATGCTCTGCTGTTATCTGGGTGGGCCATGACATTCAGTTTCTCTTCCCATCCTGGGTGGGCCGTGACATTCAGCTTCTCTTCCCATCCTCAGTAATATATGGATCAGATTTACTCATCTTTTAGGTAAATCACAGGATTATTTCTCAGTACTTCTAGATGTGCAGAGTTGAAAAAGACAACTTAGCTGTACAGCATCAGTGTTCTAGAACTCACAAACCAGGAAATGTCTTTCTAGATATATACACTCCAAAATTCAGGTGACTTCATTCACTTCAAATGGAGTTGTTTCTACTACTCCACAACTTGTTTGTACCACACCAAAGCATGGTAAGGGGAGACAATCAGGAATTTGGTTTTGAAAAAATAACCCAAATACTGCTGGAGACCCAACCCTGGTTCAGAAGGAAGCAAGGGGAAGCAAGAACAGGCCCAGATCCAAGAATTACTATTAAACCACCATCTCCAGACAGGAGAGTCTGTGAGTTGCAGATGATAATAAAAAGACTGTGGTTATAAAAATTTTGGATGAAATATCTGATTTCTTTGTGCATTAGGGAATTTTTTATATTATAATAATTTCATTGTTAGGGATTTGATTCCTTAGATGATGCATAAATTTTTGTGACACAGCACATCTAATGAAGGCTTTTACATTGCTCATGGAATTAATTGTATCATATCTACAAGTAACAGTTCAAAGGAGTAAGTTAATACTGTGTAAAAGTTCAAGACTATTCATGTATCACTTTGGTAACTACAATTTCACGAAATCATGTAAGTTAGATGAAAAAAAAGTCTTGAGATCATCTGGTCCAACACCAGTACACAAAGCAGGACCAATTCTGAAGTTTTCTATTAGTTTTCAAAGCTCAATCAGATTGCTCAAGGCCAGAGCTTTCCTGTCATTTGAACGCTGTAACAGTTTGTTATTGAATGTCTGGCAGTTTTATAACAATTTACATTTTTCCTGATTGCTTTCATCTGCACTAAAGCAGATGTATGCTACGGTGGCATCCACAGGCCTTTGTTAGAGCTGGATCTTTCCTAGAGCAAACGTGTCAGAAACAGGGAGGTGAAAGTGTCAGCTTTTTGAAATGTAGTTTATGATCACTAGGCAGGGATGTTTCATGATAGTAGAAGCCATCTTTCTGTTACTTTTTTTGTGCAGGGCCTCATAGACAATTTCTGCATTCTGGGTTCATGACTCATCTGTACGTGCTAATGAATGGACTACAAAATTTAGTGCCACAGGCATTAAGTGTTGAGGGGCTGTTTGTCTGACAGTCTTTTTTTTTTTTTTTTGTGCTAATAAATTTTGCTCCTGTGGAAAAGCAAAGCAGTTATTAACTGTGAAGCCACCTTGTCATGGAATTGCTGAGTGGGAGAAGGTTGGGCTGAATGTTTCCTTAGATGCTGCCACGTGTTTGAGTGTCAGTAAGGAGCTGTGATGGCCATTCTGTAGCTCTCTGGCCATAATTCTGGCAGCTCTGGACATTCCTTTGAGGTCTCCCATGCATTCTGAATTGCTGGAATGAAGTAGAAATGTTGGATGTGTGAGGTCAAAGGGGACTTGTGTAGTCAAATATTCAGAAGAGAATACAAGTGGCAGCAACATACCCGAAGGTGAGAAGATTGGATGAGAATGGAGAGAGTTGGCAGCAAGAGAGAAAAGGAGAGCTCGTTGTAGTTTGCACAGACTATGCACAAATCACAAGAGGCATCATCAGGAGTGTGTGGATCACACAGCTCTCTCCTGGGTAGGGGCTGAGATAGGGAGCAGATGTTCAAGGCTCTGTGTTGTTCACCTTGCAGCCAGGGTCACAGAGTAGCCTCTGGGGGTTACCCACAGTGGGTTGGGTAGGAAGGGGCTTGCTGCTGACATGGGGAACAGATGAATTTGGGAAGCAGATGTTATTTAGACCATCTTGGAGTTCTTCAGTGGTGCAGGGAACTTTCCAGCAGTGCTACCAGTGATGCACAGACTGTGGTGCTGACTGCACTGTTTGCAACTGTGTCAAGCTCCAGGTAGAAAATTTCACCAAGAGGATAAAAGCAACTCCAAAATAAAGCACTGTAACTGAAATAACTAGAATTCAGCTGAGATGATTATGATTTTTCTACTTGTCTGAGCTGAAACTGTCTCGTGTAAGTGTCTGTCCCTGACATTGTCATTACATCACTGCAATGGCCTACTGTAATTGAGTGGTTCATCAGATCGAGCCTTTATGGAAAGTAGATTGCATGGGAAGGCATTTGAGGAAATCCCTCAAGGATGTAAATATCACTTGCAGGAATCCAGAAGCATGTCTTTAGGAAAAGAAAAAAGATTTCCTTCCAAGAATCTGAGTCATCATATGCTACTACTTTTTACAGAAATAATGAAACAGCTGTTTAGCGTAATCATTGAAAGCTTGTACTAACTTTGTTTATGCACACCAAAACCCAGCCGATCTCCAGAGACATCCTTCCCCTTGATTATTGGCTCTCTTCTCAGTTCTGCTGCTTCCTCTGAGTAAATGTCAACAACAAATGAATCAAGGGGTCATTAAGCTCTAATAATCTATCCCAGTCCATCCCCTTGTTCACACAGAATAGAACCACAGAATCATTTAGGGTGGAAAAGACCCCTAAGATCATCAAGTCTAACCATTCCCCCAGCACTGCCAAGTCTACCACTAAGCCCCATACCTGAGCTCCACATTTACAGGGTCTTTCAAATTGCTCCAGGGATGGTGAATCCACCACTTCCCTGGGCAGCCTGTTCAGTGCTTGACAATCCTTTCAGTGATGAAATTTTCCCCAATATCCAATTGAAACCTCCCATGGTGCAGCCTAGATCTCATCCAGTCTGGATTGAGAAGTACAGTCTTGCACTTTTTCTGTGTTAAAGAGCTGACCCTACTCTTTCAGAGTGAAGGACACCTGAATCCAAACGAGAGGGACAATATGCATAAAGAAAATGGCCTTACATTCCCTATTCTAATAGGTGGTAGAAAATCTATAAAGAAGCTCTTTGTAAATGTGTTCCCAAGGTGAGTAAAGAAGCAATAATGCAGCCAAGGTAAATGTTACCCACACAGCAGAGGAGACTGAACATCAGAGAAGGGCTGTGTGTACTGTGCAGTATGCTAGGAACATATGGATAAGGAGCACCACACCCAAAATAAGGCCATTCCAGATGAATTTCAAGTCCTAGGATTGGGAGAGAGGAGGCTAATCTATCAGCATTCCAAAACTGAGGTGACTTTAAAATATCTTGAAACCATTTTGATTTGTTTTGTGTACTGACTGTGAAATATGAAGTATGGAAGATTTGCAGGGGTCTTGTGAAATGAGTGTCTTTTTTACAGACTATAAAAGTAATCCTTCAAGTCATGCCTGCCAGCTCTTCCATCCTACCAAGTTTTGACAGGCCACAAGTTTGGCCCCATTAAGTAGGTTGGGTGTGGAAATTAGTGGGTTTTATAGCTTGTGAATATTAGGATGGATGATCACACTGGCTGTCACAACCTTCACATCTCCCTGGAATTTCTAGACCTTTCAACTGCACGCACTATAATGTTAATCAGAAATATGCATTGTTTTTGGCTTCACAGCAGTTGTGCTCAGTAGTTTAACATAATTTTGTAATCCAAAAAGAAATCAGTTTAGTCCATATTGCTGCCCTGCAGAAGGTACTTGTTCTCTACAATTAGATGGATTGGAATTGCTTAATTTTCACTTTCTTTCTAAGTTCTCAGTGTTTCCCTCAAGCTATCAATGATCTTGTCATTCTCTAGCTCTCATGTGCTTTGTTCCTTGACTCTATAGTGGAGTTTCACTGTGGCTTTTAAATCTCTTTCTTAATAGATAAATGCACAAGGGAGTGAGGTTCTTTTCTAGTTCTAGTGAGGTATTTATTGTCCCCAGTTATTCAGGCTTATTTTTTTGGCAAAAGGAAGAGTAAGGTAATTACGAACACTCCCTCTGAGCACTCCTGTATTTGTTGACTCCTCAATACTGTGATGCTTTTGTATTTATCTAATGCAAGGCTTTAATTTCATCAGTATTCCTGTGCATCCTTCCTGATTAAAGAAGAGTGAGTGCTTGGTAAGTGCACAGATCACCTTTGATCTCCTTTGAGAACGGCCTCTCCAGAGGGTCTTGACAGCACTGAGCAAAACCTTGGTGCCAGCCCATGGCAGAAAAGTTGCCTTGCTCTGTGGGAACCCTCCTGCTCCCATGGTTTTGCTCATCTCCTTTAGCCAGCAGCTGCTGTCAGTGTCTTAATGGAGCTGTGCCTGGGATTGCTGATGAGCTCCACCAGGGACTGCACTGCAGCTCTCCGAGGAACTGGCTTCCTCAGCTGAGCTCTGTCCTCTGGAGCCACACTGCCCTCCATGACATAGTGGGTGTGTGGCGCTGTGATGCAGTAGTCTGAGGCAGAATGGTGGGAAAGTCATTATCATTTCCAGTTGAGAAAGGCAAGAACTCAAGTGTCTGAGTGTTAAAAGATTTATGTTCTTTCCATCAGCCAACCCGGGATGTTTTCTACAAGGCCATTTGGAAAAGTTCAAGGGTAACTTGATTTTTAAAGTTTTGTTGTGATAGCAAGGAGAGATCTTTTTCCTGATGGAAAAAGAAAAAATTACTGGCATAATAATAGCTTTTTTTAAAAAAAGAACTTTTAAGGGAAGGAGGAGTTTTATGGATTAGACAAGAGGTAATTTCTAAACAGAGAAGGCATAAAAGACTGAACTCTGTAGTTGGGGACAAAACAGCTTAATGAGACTATTGCAAGCAATAATCAACAGGGATAAAGGCACAGACTGAGCCTCTGGAGGAGGTTCTGGTGGCAGTCATCCACCTCCTGATTCCTGCATTGAAATCCAGGGAGTGGAAGGCAAAGGACATCCAAGTGTACTAAGTGGAAAAAGGGTAATAGATATTTTACATCACAGGTTTAAAAACATTGTAAAAAGAGAAGTAAAATAGAATCACGAAAGAACCTACCTGCTTATATCCTTTTGGGCAGGCATGTTGCCAGCTTCTGTACCTTCAAGGAACTTTGTTTTCAGTGTCTTGGGATGGTGTTTCATTTATTTTCCTGAGGGCTTGCCAAGATGTATTTTTAAGGTGCAGTGGATAAACAAAACCTTATTTGCAGTTACTCTTTCCAGCTTTAAAGTGAAAATATTGTAAAAAATGTGGAATGCATGCAAAACATCTGTCAGAATGTGGCATTATTTCCTCTTTATGGCTCAGAGTAGGTTTTCATTTATTGGTTGTAAAACGAAAATATCAAAAAGCTTGTTCAAAATGCACAGTCAAATCCATAAATGCTTAAAGAAAGTGCTGTGTTTATAAGTGTCATTTTCTTGTTGATATTCGAATGAGTCAAGAAACACAAGCAGATGAAATAGAAATGTAGGCAAAGTATTGAAAAGTCCAAGCTCAGTGGATTATTCTTCTGCTGCTCCTCAGAGTTTTATTCTTCTGTTTAAAGCACACAACAGGCTTTCAAGTTTGGGGTTTTTATTTTATTTTTAAAAAACAACTCATGTGTTGCAATGTGCTATGGACTGGTAGGGGATGGACTGTCCCAAGTGACACACAATGCTCACACATGAAGTCATTTGAAGGTTTTGCAGCTTTGCAAAAGAAGCAAAAACTTTGTAGTTTATGCATCAAACTACTGAGGTACAAGTCTTTTGTCTGCAGCAGGCTGAAGATTATGGATTATCAAGAAAAGGAGGGGGAAATCCTGCTAAAGGACTTTTGCAAGGGGAAACACTTAAAAGGAGAGTACAAGCACATTCTTCTCCTGGTGTGATCATGGTATTGAAGTTACTCCCAGGGTTTAAGTGTAATTCAAACACATCTCATGTCTCTGCTTCGCTGAGGTACCAGAGACAATTACTGATGGCATAATTAATGAATATTTGGCAGTGTGAGCTAGCAAAGGCAAGGAAACAAATTCGCCTTTATCAGTATTTAGATTTTTATGAAACTTGCATCTGTTTCACAGGTGCCTATCCAAGGTATATAATAACCACTCTTAAGAGTTTGGGTATTTTCACAGGACATCTGCATGTGTGGGGCTTTGTTGTTGTAGTTGGGTTTTTGTTTTGCTTAGTTTAAATTAAACAAACAAACAAACACAAACACAAAACAAAAAATCCAAAACAGAAGCCTGTCTTAAAGTGCATTTGCTTTGTGTTTTTGAAATAGTCAGTGCTATTGAAGTAGTATCGGTGGCTTGAGACAATAGTGACATATCAGATGATTCCTAGATAACAATGGAAGTGTTTAAAACATAATTAAATATTGTATTTTTATATCTTAATTCATGGAAGTGTATCTTCTGGGACAGATATGTAATATTCCAACCTACTACAAAAACAACTTTTTAGATAGAGTTAAATTATTTCTTTTATCAAGTAAAAATTCTTTCAAGTATTTTGCTTTCTTTTCTGATTTTTACCCCTTGTTAAATTGTTGTGTAAGGATTATAATTATTAGTGATTTGTCATTTTTTCTATAATTCTGAGCAAACCCACAGAGTAAATTATAACATATAGAACAGAATATCTAGAATAATTTGAATTTAGTTAAGGTTTGTGTAACATCTAAAGAATCTGTTCAGTCCAGTATTACGAAAGCTTAGTTTATTAAATGAAAGGACGCTTTCCTGTGCAACTTACCCTGTGGAAGGTTTCAAAGATTCTTCCATGCATTTATGCCAACAAGACATTTTTATTATACATTCACATGACAGGAAATCACCCACAAGTGCAGGTTTGAAAATCAGGATTTGTAACTTCTAATCCTAACAGAAGCGTGGGCTGAAGGTATCCACAGCTTCTTGCCATGTTCAAATATCTTCTTATGTTTGTTAGTCTAAAGATCTTCTATGACCATGCCATAAAACTTACTGCCTATTTTATGGACTTAGAGAATTTAAGGAAAAATATTGTGCTTCTTGTTGAGTCCTGCCACCTTCATGGACATGGAGCATCCTGGGCTCTTTGCAGATGAACATAATTTCTTGGAGGGGGGAGCACAGCTCCACTGCCAGTTCTGCCTGAATAAACTCTTAAGACTCCCGAGCTTTTGGGTAACTGCTCAGAGAAGAAAAGATAGGATTTTTGGTACTTTTCCTCAGCCTGGCTTACCACAATGAAGTATTTAAACTTTTGCATTGATTACTTTCACTCCCTGCTTTTAGCACAGAAACACTGGGGTTTGTGCTCATGTAAGTGGCTGTGTTTGCTGCCAAGGAGCTGAAATTCCTGCCAGTCCCTCGTGGGGCAGCAGTATCTCTGTCTTCACTTTCCATGTGCACATAGAGTTGTGCTCTTCCAGGGTCCCACAGGAAACCAGTATCAAAGACCTAAACAGATGTGTATGGACAGCCATAAAAGTATGGACCTTCACTTCCCTGTATGTCTTTCTGCCAGCATGTTCACCCTCTGCTTTCCTTGCTTTTCCCTTCCCATTTCACACCCTTCTTCTTGGAAAAGCCCCATCTTGCCTCTCAATTATTCTTTTTTAGACACCTCCACACTCTCATTGCAGGAAAGCTCTGCGGTTCCATCTTATGCTGAGCATTAGTTCTTCTGGAAGCTGTGGTGCTGCTTTGTTGTGCTGTGAGATCCAGCTGGGCACAGATGTGCTGCTTCTCCTGTGCCCCCAGATATCCCCTGTGGCTGGAGCAGAGCTGCAGGGACAAAGGATTCAGTGCAGGCTTAGGAGCCTTGGAGCAGCAGCAGGAGCAGAGTGACAACACTGGCACGTGTTGGCTCTCACCAGGTGTAACACTGCAGCATGAAGGCTTTACATGTTGTAAAGACAGCAGTAATATGCCTAGGTTTAGGGCTTTTCTGAACTTAGAAAGTAAAACACAAATAAAAACTCAGCTGAACAAAATCTGAGTGTATTAAAGAAGCATGTTAGTTCCAGGTACTGTAAAAAAGAAGCTGCTTTGGAATAAATCTGACCTGACAGTGACCTTCAGAATAGACTGATCTTCCCAAAGGAGCTTCCTAATTTGTACCTATAATGAACACATCATCTATATAACCCATTCCTGTATTTGAACTACGCCATGTTTGTTCCATTATATGATGAAATACAGATGTTTTTCCAGACACACCAGGAAGCTATTTCTAAATCATCTTTTGCCCCTCTGCTGAGTAAATAAAGTGATTCCAGGCTTTCAAGATTTAAAACAGGTTACTCTCTAAACAGTTGTTGAGGGTTGCTTTATAGTCCCTGTAACCGCAGAGAGAGTCTTGCTATTTCACAGGATCCTTGCCCAGCACATGTAGAAAATTACAGAGTTAATAGCTAACAGTAACCATATTCTCCCACAGCTTTCAGAAGCTTCATTCTGTTCTGGAGTGTGCACAGTCCTCATGCTGACAAAGAAACTGAAGCCTGTCCCTTTCTAACCATATGGTCCTTACGTTCTTTCTAGCAAGGCAAAACACCCCTCTTATATATGCTGGTTTCCCAGGATGGCTTTCACAAGGGCAGCCTTGAAAATCTCAGAGAATGGAGCCACAACACCTCTAAAAAGAAAACTGGGACTAACTTCACCTGTGGGTGGTAGCTAGAGTAACAAATTTCTGTGGTTAGCAGACATTTCTTGCTTTAAAGGTCTTGTGTCCCTACAGAAATGTATTGGTGACTTCTCCAGCTGACTGCTGATCATCCCATTATCATTAGTTTTTATTCCTTCATCCTTCTGTCAGAGACTGCCTCAGCCACCCTGTTGCAATGAAGGGAAGCCTAAAGACAGCAATATGTTGTCCCATTCCACTTCTCAGGAATATCTTGGTATATCTTGGTGAAATTTGAAAAGAAAATCAGTTCACCTGGAGCGTTTAGGCCAGATCTCCTAAACTGCTGTGAAAGGCAGTTGTTCCTTTCAAAAGTACCAAAACTCTTCTCTCTCTTGCTCTATGAGCAAAAAGAGAAGTAGGGTGAATTTTCCTGACCTGAATTTCTGCTAATTCTGTACCATTCCTCTATGCCTCCCCATTCTGGGATAGAGCTATGGCTGTCAGTTTTCATGGTTCTGGTGATCTTCCTTTTGGCATTCCAGAATCCTTTGGCCTTATATGGATGATAGTGATGAGAGGTGAGAAGAGTTAAATCACTAAACTTAAAAAAGACAAAAAGTAAAAGGAACTAATTTGTGACTTGATAAGCTTGCATTTTGCATGACTTTTATGTGATACACCAGGGAAATAAATGAATGAAATACTAAAAATATATTAGATCAAATCCAAAAGGTTATAGAATGATTTTTAAAGTTTTTTCTTTTAAATGGTGACAGAAAAAGTCACACAATTAAGTGATACCTTATCAGGGTTTCTTAGACTAAATTTTGTACAAGAGCAACCTCAAACAACCCATTTCTGGCACTAGCCAAAGTTTCGTCTTGGAAAGTACCACAATAGGAATTTTCTCTTTTCATCTGAACTTCTAACTTAATTTGCTCTGACTACACTGACCGGTTAGAGATCTTTTCAACCACATTTATTATTGAGCCAATTGCTGTTCAGAACATTTTACTCATTAATAGAGAATAAAACATAAATTGACATCCTATTCTACACAGATAAGATTGTACAAAGGTTTTTAAAGGGTTTTTTTGTGGTAGCATTGCCTCCCCCAGAAATTACAGGTGTGTTAAAGTGGAAAAGGAGGGGGGGTCTAAGATACTGGACTGTAAATGCCTCTTCCAAACTCCCAATTCCAAAGCTCTCAGTAAAAACAAACGGATCCCAGGGCATGGAGCATGAACAAAGGCTGCCTTTTGTATAAAATTGTCCTGGTTTGAAAGACAGGTGTTTGCTAAGGAAAGCAGAAGCTTCCCTTTGGACTGAAAAATGTGATCCTTCCTTCCTTCCGATTATTATGATTTTGAAATTAAGGGAGCTCTCAGGCAAAGATATGGGGGTAGGAATAACAGTTCTTTACTAGTATATTTAACAAGACAAACAAGAACAACAGCAGCTATGAAATTACCCACAAACAGAACAGTAACTCAGTCCCAGTGTTTTTTGGCTGCAGGCACCTTTTCCCTGAGCTGCAGTTCCCGGTGCTGGGGGCGGGCAGGTCCCGCAGAGCTGCAGGAGGGCTGGGGGTGATGGCAGCGCTGTCCCAGGGGGAGAGAGATGGAGAGAGAGCTCTCCACTCACGGTGTCGGTCCCGATGCTCAGTAGAGTGCTGGATGGTGGTAGTTCACAGCGAGAAGACAGCCGGGCAGGGTCCGATAGCAGTGGGGATGAACCCCGGCACTGGGATGGCGGAGATGGAGGAGAAGCGGCGATCGTCCGTCTCGTCCGAACTCCGCGGGGGAAATGGGCCGAGGCCCAGCCTTCCGCTTCCTCTTCTGGCTGTTTGAATCTCGCGGGGTTTCCCTCCTCTCTCTTCCCCCCCCACCTTGTCACCAGGGCCCAGTCAACAGGTATCTTAGCATGACAATGGGGAAAATTCCACAGAGGGAAAAAAGGGAGAGAACCAACCCCCAACAAAAATACAAGATTTTCTGCTCAAGTTTGCTGTCTCCTGGTGAGGCTGACACCATATGCCCTGAGCTGAGACAGCCCCTCACCAAATTGTTGCAGGGAATAATGAAGCGTATGGTCATCAGCTCCTGCCATATTTTCCTCACAACACCATCAGCAAGCAGATGCTTTATGTAATCAGAAGTTCCTGCTTACTAGCAGAGAAATCACAAATATGACACATTGTCCAACATTTGGGCATTTTTCCCCCTTTTTTCTTTTATTATGGGATGGCTACAGGTATTTTAAATATGTAGTATAAAACTAATGAGTGAATCTGTCTTCTGTAACTTTCCTAAAAACATTGAAGTCTCCCAGTCATCCTTTCCAAGCCTTTTCTCCTGTCTCATTTAGCCAAGGATTCATACATGTAACTTGCTTTAAAAAAAACATTTTAATTGATTTTACTGCACATGAGAAAATATGTCTTTGATTTTTCCATCACTCATGATACCAACTTAGCTGGTTTCAGAATTCCTCTGGAGGACAAAATGCAAACTGCCACTGGGCACAGGGTAGGTTAATATCAGACATTCTCTTGTACTGTCCAGCTCATTTGGAAGTTGGACAGTGAGGTGGGAGCCATTGATTTCACAATACTGATGCTCTGTAGTCTCTTAGGATCAGGAAGCTGGACACTTCCCTATTCAGGGCGACGAATGTTACAAACATTTAAATATTGTATTGAACTGTGGTTTGATCTGATAAGGATATGCAAGAATAGAAAAAAAAATAGTTTATCAGAATTTTATAACTTAAAAAAAGCTACTTTTTCAAGCATATCTTGAAAAGCCCAGGCAAACGTGACCCTCAGCATATGACTCTAACATTCCCTGGGGTCCCCATGAGACACACCAAATTTCAAGGCAATTTGAGCAAGTATGTGGATTTTAGAGCACTTAAAGTGTCGACCTTTAAACAGAAATAGGTACTCAGCCTTGGAGAGCCTGCACTCCCTGATAATTAACAGAAGGATTTTGGTTTTAAATTGTATTGTGGGAATGTAAAAGCGCTTTGTTTATGTTATTAAAATTGAATTCTTGAGTTATGTCAGATTTTGCTCTTCCAGGTCCTAATGAGTAACGCTGCTTAGAATATATCAGAGCAGAGCTCTCCTTAAGGATCTTTACCTCCTATATTCTGGAACTATCAGAAAATGCTAAGATGCACTTCATGGTGTTTCACCAGAAATCATTTGCACTTCCTGCAGAAAATATTTCCAACATGTTTTTGTTGCTTTGTTCTCCCACACACTGCAGCTGATCAGATGTTGCTGTGTGTTACATTGGCACCAAGGAGTTCCAGTACAGATCAGGCCCTTACAGTGGTAATATTGCAAAAGAACCTCAACCCCAAACCAGTAAAAACAGAAGTATACGTGCAGATAAAAAGATACAGTGACAGGAAAAACAGAAACTGCAAGAGAGTAGAGGCAGAGGTAGAAGAATTCAGCTCTTTTTTCATACCTGTGGACCTCAGCATCTTTCCATGGTCTCCAGTGCTCTGGAGTCAGAAGGGTTCACTTATTTAATTCATACTTTAGCAGTAATCGTATTTCCTTCTCTTAGTACCATCTACCAAAATCTTGCACATTTTCCAGTCCAGTTTCAAGCATTCCTGAGAACTGGGGCAAGGTATTTAGCAATGCTTCTTTTATCCTGCTCAATCTCACAAATCAGAGATAGACAGCTGGATTCTGTGGTCTTTTCAAGCACGTGCTGGTCGTAGTCCATACTGCAAGTAAAGATTTTAAAACAGTAGGATGGATGCTTTCTCCAGTTCTGGAGACAGACTCACAGTTGGTGTAAGCAGCCATAAAACTTCTTTTCTGTCACCTACTTCTGTTTTTTTTTTTTGTGCCAATCGTTCTGCACACCCCTCTTCTTGAGGAGAGTGCAACGTGCCTGTGTTTCAGATGCTCATGTGAAACCACCCTTTCTATGAATAAACCCAAGTTCTTCCTCTGCAATAGATCTCCTGCTTTTGTGCATTTCTGTTGAGCACAGCCCAGCCCTTTCTTACTCCTGCATTTGTCATTCCAGCACTGGTTTATTTTTTCTTGCCTGTCATTAATACAAATGTGGATGAGTGTGGGCCCACCTCAGAACCTTCTGGCTCCCCAGTAGGTAGCAATATGCCAGGTTGAAATGTGTCAAGTATCTGTCATTCCCCTTTGCTTGCAGACCTTCAAGCAGCATCTTTCACTACCTCTGGCAGAGTGTTTCCTACAAGCTGTCCTGAAAAATTAATATCTAGTTTCTTGGACAGGATGACTGTGACATAGATGTATTAAATAATTCTATCAAGTTCTTTTAGTGTGCAATTTTTGTGAGGGTGTTAATACAACAATCACAGACATAGTCTGTGCTGTTTTGGCTTTTTTTAGAAGCCCTGTTGCTTGTTATTAATAATTTTTGTAATTCATCATAAATTCCCATGTCTTTAATGGTTATTGAAGATGAAAATATGAATTCAGAGTTGCATAGTTAATGCCTCGAGTCTCTGCGTGAGTCTATGTGATGATCCGTGTGCACTCATGTAAAAAAATGAAATTTCTAATTTGATTTTATCTCCCTCATCCTGCTCAATTCAAATAGTATTTTACCATCAGAAACAGGAACAGACCAGTAGACAGAAAGTAGTGTCTACCTTGTTTTCTCCAGGGAGAGTTCACTGTTCCAGAACAAAAGCAGCAAGTTTTCATTCATTAAAGGAAGTAAATATAAACCGAACAAGATACATTTACATGATTTAATTGAAGTTATAGACTTTACACTCACAAATAATCAAAGTATAGTTAATGTTTTAAAGTAGTTTATATTATAAATAATTTAACTGAATTCACTGGCAGATTTCTGTGTTAAAACTGCCAAGCCTCAGTAACCTGAGTATTTTTTCATAGTTGCTCTGTGCATGTCTTAGAAGATTTCCTTAACTTGAAAAGAGCTGTGGAAGGAAAACCCTTCAGCCCAAACCAGCCCTGTTGGCTTGACATTGGAGACAAAAATTTGAATATCACATCAGACAAGCTAACTTCTTGCTGGTCTGTCACCCCTAGCAAGTTCTTTGTCTTCTAAAATGTGGGTGTTTTGGGATGTGGAGAATTATCTTGTCTGTACTTTTCATGGCCATGTGGTATTAAAAGATAGTAAAAGTAGACAACTAACAAGGGAACGTCTTTACAAGAGGGCAAAGAAGCATTTAGACCTGTGGGAGATGACTCTTTTCCCCTCTCTCTTTTTTTCTCGCACACACACAGGCACACATACAACCCAAGATGTGAGTGATCAATGCTCCTGCTGGATCCTGCCAGACTCCTGCTGCAATCACAAGTGAGTTCTAACAAAGCAGCCTCCTCCGTGGCCTCTTGCAGCAGCTCCTCAGGACAGGGTGGGCACCTCCTCCCAAAATCATGGCTTGTCTGTGTCCTAACTGAGCAGCATTAAAGGGGAAATGTGAATCAGAGCTGTCAGCTACAGTATCTCTGCTATCAGTTCACCAATAAGGCCCAGTACAGACCCGCAGAGCCTCTGGATAAATTGTATTTTCCAAGGGTTAATTAAGCTGTCTTGAGCTTCTGCATGAAGGGGAACAAACTGGCACTTGCAGAGTTTTCTGAAACCTGCTGTCGACATTACAGTCCCTGCTGCTTTTAGCTGTATCGATCCGATGCCTGACCTGTGAAATCCTTGATGGCTGCTAACACTGGAAGCTTACTGGAGCTTTCCAAGGGAGCTTCAGGACAGCTTGTGTAGTCAAGTACAATTACCTGTCCCTCCAGGAGAGCCAATTAGTTCACAAAGAGCTGGAGCAGAACAAATGTTTTGTGTGTGATTTAGAATCTGGAAAAAAAAAAAAGGGCATTATTCTGTCTCATTCTTTTGTTTCTAATTTTATGGTTATTGCTCCATTCATGACAATCCACACTGCGTTTCCTCACATGTCTCATCAAGGACTACTTGGGCATGACAAAACAGATTTATAGTTATTATTTTTCTAACAGGAAAAAAGCCTTATGTGCAATGCAAAAGCCTTTGCCATTTAAAATATCATAGATCTAAAAGTAGAATGCTCACATACTGGATATTTTCAGAGCCTTAGATTAATGTTTTTAAAACATACAGCATATGTAGATATTTGTGCTGTAATTTTTGTAGCACATCTATACACATATATATATATATATATATAGTTATACACAGATCTCACTTTAAATTCTCAGGCTTGATTTTCTGAAAGTGAAAAGGCAGCAAGTGTTGGACCAAAAAAACCAACCAAAAACCAGACCATAAGGAGTGGAAATTAAAGAGATCCCTATCTATATTATAACCCAGTTAATTCAATATTTATAACTTTTTAAAGTAAAAATAACAGACACAAAAGAAACCGAACTAAAATTTCATCTCTTCTATTCCAAACAACCTTACCACTTGATTCAAATTGTACAGGGCTAGCAGAGCAGCATTGGCTCAGGAACAAACCCCTTCAATTTATTTGAACCAATAATTCAAATAAATAAGGACACAATAATTTAGATGGTCAGTTACAGTGGACTGTTTCCAAAATCTGCAATGTTCTACGTATAAATCAGAATGTAGCAAAGGTGGTTGCCATAGGGAAATGTTAGATGTTATCAACTGGTGGTGAGAGATATCCTGAGGTCAGTGATGATGAGTTTCAGAGGTATTGCTAAGCTCCTGACCTGTTGCTGAAAATGAAATCCTTGGGGGTTTGATTTTTTGGGAGGGTTGGTTGTTTTTAATTTTCCTGAGAAGAATGGTAGGGAATGATTCTCATTGGCTTCCAGTTGAGAGCTCAAGGTTCAATGACATACCCATTACATTTGGATTCCTTCCAATCCTAAGAACTTTTGGTGTTGCTGTTCTGCTGGAGAAATGGAAGGAAGGGGAGTGAAATGAGGCCTTTTCATTTCAAGGTCACTGCTTTGATGGGGTCTGGGTTAGCAGTGACCAAGAGTTATTACTTCATGATAACTGCTTTGGCTTGCAGTGTGAAATGAGAGGATGGGTTTGCAGCCTAATTCCTGGCTGAAGAATGTTTGTAGTGCAAATCCACCTCTCCAGCTGACACTAATGGACACCCTGCTTAGCAGTGGGAGCCATAGACCAGGCATGGAATGGGCACTGCAAGGGATCTATAGCCTAGTTCTTTGTGCTTGTCTTTCCAGGGGAGGCTAGAAACACTGCGGGTCAGCAGTGGGGAGACATAACTTGCTGTTTTCTTTACTATACAATGTGTCTTGTATGTGATTTAGACTTCCATGCTGTCAACTTGGCAGTTTTCACATGTAGGAGAAATAACCCAAGTAGCTGTTCCACTGAGCAGGTAACTGTAAGTTTTTTTTTCCCCAGAGTAAACAGTAAAAAATCCTTACCTTTTCTAACCAGAGTAAATTGTCATGTTGGTTGAGATGGAGCATCTTTAAAACGTGTCTCACATTGAGACACATTGTTTGTTCTTCCAATATGAAAATGGAAATTGGTTTGACCAAGTGACACTGTATAGAATCTGGGGACTGAGATTTATAAATGTGACTGGTTGGCCTTCAAGGTGAGACAAGGTGTTCACCATTTGAAGGGACATTCACCGAGTTCCAGAGATTTCCAAGGAATCTACTGGCAATGGTAGAGTGAGACGAGCTTGCAAAAGACATGCTGGTGTGTTCTACAGGTGGGTTTTGATTGAACTGGCAGATCCCACAACCACATTGAGCCTGTGCTCTGATCAAATGGCTGGGGAAGGAAGGAACTACGTGAACAAATTCAGTTTGGCTTCTACTGGATTGCCAACACACTGCACTAAGTGCCAACAAATGCCAGTTCCTCTCTGCATTAAGGTTTGCACAGTAACTGTACTGAGCTATGAAATAATCAATTGTTTATTTGGGAAGCTTAGCAAGTCTGGGTGGCATTTCTATAACCTGGAGCTTCACAATTAAGAAATAAAACAATTTCTTTTACTGTCAGTGGCCTGTAGCCTTGCTTGCTGAGCTGCATGCTGGGCAGCCAGAAGAGGAATTGTAAGGGCACAATGCCATATATTTGCTTTGTTGGTGTAATTACTTCACAACACTGTCAATATTATCTACCTCAGATGAAAAAGGATATTACTGTGAAAATCTCGACAATAACATTTAATGAAGCCTTACTCAGTTATTTGCTAAGGAGGCATCATAAATTCTATTGCAGTAAACCTTCAGAACAATTCCTTTGCTTTACTCCCTCTCTTGGTACATCATAGAAAGGCTCCATGATGTAGTGGGCAGAAGTAAGGAATAAGGAGGAGGCGAGCACAAGTGCTGCAGCATTCCTTGCATTGCAGTGTTTCTTGTCCTTCGGGTCAGGGTTAAGCACAGGACAGCAGCTCTTCCAAACTGACTTCTGAGTAGTAGAAGTTGCAAAGAGGATGATCTTATGATGGGGTCATCAAAAGTGAAGTGTTACTATTATTATTTCTGGGTGTGGGAGGGAAATGTTTTATGTGTTGGTGGTACCAAAGGAAATATTCTCCAGAGTAACAATTTGGGTCCAGTCCTGTGGAGGTTAATTTGTGGCTCTTTAAGTTTCTGATTCACATCTGCCTTAGAAAGGACAACTTGTTAAAGAAGTAATTGATACCATCAAAATTTTGCACATTTTCACTGTTTAGATTTTGTTCCCTGATGCCTTCCTACAGAGCAGTCTCAGATGTCTGGTCCCTGAAAACTGAGGCGTCCTACCCAGCCTGGCTATATGCAGGGAGGGAGTAGAGCTGGTGTTGTGTCTGGAAAAGCATCAAAACATGTCCAGAAATTATCTCTGTGGCTTCTAAGTGCAAAAAAGCTGTCTGTGCCCCACTGTGCTACAGGGCAGTGGCTAAACCAGACTGATTTTATTCAGGAGCACAGAGCACTGAGCCTGAGTCCTTTTCCTCTGTGTTGGGAGAGTCACTCAATAAGATCCTGAATTCTTATGAAATTGAGCACTTGCTTGTCTACAGCATGGAACTGTAGGATTCTGGTACTGGGAGGTGCAAAAAGTCAAATTTGAGTTGGTTGTCTGATAAATGCCTTTTGGTGTGTGCTCATTCCCACACCAAGTCATGGGAAATCAGCAGGCAGCCGAGCCTGGAGGCTGAGCATTTCATCTTTTGGAGTTGTTATTTTCTTTCTCTTTCCTCCAGATCTGATTTCTATCTGCAGATCATACTTTCTCTTTCTAATGTTAAACTACTTAAGCCAGCTTTTTATTCTTTTACTACCAGAAAGACATGAAAAACCCCAACCCAACCCAAACTCCTCTTTTTCTCTAATTGCAGCAGCAACTTTCATTTGAATATTTCAGCTGACTGAGGAAATTTAACATGGTGCTGGATAGGTCTCATGAAAGAAATGTGTCTGTGACCCACTGTTCAGTGAGCCACTAGAAGGGGTATTTGGTGGATATACACTTGGTGCAGTCTTAAATTATATTTGTAAAGCCTGTGCTAAGCTTGTGTGGTAAGCTAAGCTAGAAGGAAAAATCACACTTCAGGTGTAAATGTAATATAAGCCAAAATACTTATTAGTTAATTAATTGTTGTTCATCCTTCTGCATTAAAATAGTTAGGGCTTTTCAAGTGCAGAGAATACTTCATTCCACCTATCCACAACAATCATGTGCTTCATGGCCAGAGAGGTGGTCACATTAAACAAAATTCAAAATCCTGTAGCCTACAGTGTCCCTACCCATTGCTGCAGCTCTCCAGTGGTCTTAATAAAAAAAAAATGGATTTGGGCAGATTATAACTGTTCTTCAAACATCTCTGAAATATCCCTATCCACAAAACACTTGGGCTTTAATCGTTTGCAATGCCTGTCTTAAAATGAACCTTCTAAAAATGAGTTTGGATATTCCTTTTTGATGCAAGCAAGATTTTTTTTAATCTTCTAAAAATAAAAAAAATGAAGCTACAGCTTTGTCAGAAACGCTGTGTTCCACTTTATGAGCCCTGAAGTAATGGCTCTGCACAAGTGTGTGCAGAAGTCTGTTAGTGACTGTGAAGACATTTGGTACCGATTGAC
The DNA here is from genome assembly GCF_963662255.1 of Cinclus cinclus. Taxonomy (NCBI): domain Eukaryota; kingdom Metazoa; phylum Chordata; class Aves; order Passeriformes; family Cinclidae; genus Cinclus; species Cinclus cinclus. The sequence continues at coordinate 103,308,185 of NC_085048.1, read as the reverse complement.
TGGGAACTAAAGCATAATTTTTCTTCTCATACCAGCATAAAGATAATATTCTGTTTGAACCTCTGATTTGATTGATACATCTCAGCAGCAGGACACTTAGGCTTTTATGTCAGAAAATGAAAATGAAATATTTTATGTCACTGAGCACAACAGCCTGGCATGCAGTAGTTAAAATCCAATGAAGTTCCAATCAACCTTGTAGTTACTAAAATACCTAAAATGTTGTGATTTTCTTCTGAGAGGGCTTCCAGGAAAATGCCATAAAGTTAAAATGGTGACTAGTCAGGATTTGTTCTTTTAAAGCTCTAAAACTTCCCAGCCTGCAAAGCTGCTAAATATAGGCAAGCAGTTGCATAAAAAGCAGCTTGGAATACAGGATATCTAACTCACTCTTTCTTCAAACTAAAAACTCTGTATTTGCAAGTATATTTGACCTATTGATATTTAGGCAGGAATATTTTGCCCCTTGCTCAACCAGGGCATTTAGTTTTAAAGAGTCTTTCCTAAAAATTCTATTAATCCAGAAAATATTTAATTTGAATATATCCTCTCAGTGTTGGGGAAATCTTGGATTTTTATTTTAAAGAAAAAGAATTTGAAGGTTATTTCAACTTTTTATATGAACTGCCTGTCTTGACAAGTTCTTAACTTCATTATATTGTGCCTCATTAGTACTTTAAAACCTGCTGAAGCTAAACTGCATCTTACTTGCCTATTAGTTCAACCTTAGGCCCATCAGTAGAGCATTACCCAATGTCTTGGGAACAATTAAGGCATGCCTTCCCTACCAAACAGTTTCTAAGTGGACAAAACATATTTAACTGTAGAGTTTGTGGCACACAGAATGGAAATGCAGTGAAAACTACTGGGAATATGCATTAATCCTAATGCTGAACAAGTTCCTAATAACTAACTTGAAACTCCTGGGGATATAGTATCAAGTATGTACTCTCTAAATGCTACTAATGAAACATTTACAGTCTACGGTGATAAAAGGGAAATAGAGGAGTCTGTGGCCAGTAAAAGGGCTTCTTGAACAACACCCAGAATGCAAACATAAGATGTATGTGATTATTGATCTTTTCAGCAAAAAGACTTTATGAATAATATTCATACTATACCATTAGAAGCTAAAGTAGCCTGGGAATGAAGCATCAGCAGGAGAGCAATTGATGGATTTAGACAGGTCAGACAATGTCATTCTAAAAGCAGCTAATCAATATGGACAAATGTGTCAGAAAGGTGATTTGAAAAATGACTTTATAATAAGGGAAGGAAAAAAAGCCAGGTTCCTTAGGTCCCAATTTTTCCTTCCTCAGAATTGGGTATTATTGAAACAAGGTTGTTAACTGTTTCACATTTCCACAAGCAGCAGAAAGAAATGAAACTGAAAACTCACAAGGACAAAGCTACAGCTTCATCCACTGACAAGGAGTAAATAGGCTGACACTGAGGGGATTTTTTCCTAGCATAGATACTGGGGTGTCCCTGCTACCCAATTTCACAATCCCACCTCATTTTGAGTCCCCTTTGAAACAGGTAAACTGAGCACTAGGATCTGTGTAGCATTTTGTGGAAAATGGTTCTTCCAGCACTCCTGAAGAGGCAGAACCTTTCTGAGCTGGATTCTTTTTGGTTTGATGGCTTTGCCTTGCTGGTTTGGTTAGCTTAGTTCTTGTTCAAGTGATACAAAGTGATCAGGGAGATCCCACTTAGTTTCCAGTTGGACCTCAGGAGATGACTGCCATTCACTGGATGTTGTTCAGCTTTTGTCTGTCAGATTAAAAAGTGCACATCCTGCTGAAGTGTGATGTTAGTTCTCCTGTGGTTCACCATGGCCTATCAGCCCTGCCTATCAGGGTCTGTTTCATTCTAGACTCACTTGGCTAAGCTCTTCTGGCATCTGTTCTGTCCTAACCACAAAGAACATCCAGTGGCTGATGCTGAGACCTCCAGCTTAATGTTAAATAACTATTTCTACTTCTGACAAAAACTTCCTGTGTGACCTACTGGACACATAACCAAATCTGTCCTTTGCTGCAATTTCCCCACTAGTAAAATAAACTGAATAGTATTTCAGCACTTGAGAGATTCATACTTATGAAATCCCCTCAGATACTACAGTGGAAGGAATTAAATAAGAGGTTTATAAGTGCTTAGAGAATTGTAATTATTTCTGCTTTTGTCAAAAATATGACTACCTTCAATTTATTCAAATCTCAAAATGTAGGAAAAATAGATCATTGAAAAGCAATGGATGTGGAAGTTTGGAACCAATTTATTCCTTTTTGTCTCTGCTGTCTCAGAAAGCACTGTTAACTGCATTAGTCCCCCTGAAATTCATTAGTCCCCCTGAAATTCTTCTTTATTATCTTTCCCTGTGTTGCTCCCCTCACTTTGATCCAGTAGTTAAATCTGTCAGTTGAGAGATGATATTCTTCCCCAGAACAGCTTTTATTTTTTTTTTTTTTGAGGCCCATCTGTGACATGTCACCTGAGCAGGAATTTTGGTTTCAACATCCTAAAACTATTGTTCCACATCTGAGCTGACTCTCACCATTCCCCTGGAAGAGGAAATACTAACTTGGGTGTCATCAGTGACTTCTTGACAGAGTTTTTTATTACTCTTTGAAAATATTCTCATGTCAGGACCGTGGATGAATGTGATGAGGATGAATGTGGTCCCTTCCATGCCTGCAGAAAGGAGGGCTCTTGGGAAGGTTGTCCATTGCCACCCTCTGGGCCTTCCAAGGAGGAATGAATGGAGTTGTAGCACAGGACGGACCATCTGGAAGCAATTGCAGGCAGGAGGAATAATGAGGAACAATGCAGTCCAATCCAGTGTGCTTTGGCTTATGTAGGTACCAGGTCAAGAGATGGCAAATACATTGCAGTGTATAAAATAATGCAGGGCTGAAAAGTCCTGGTGGGGATTATTGACTAACCAGGACGTTTAAAGGTGTGCTGATGAAGAAAAGGATTTTGGGGGTTATGGTGGGGCAGTAAATAAAACTCAGCCAAGACCTAATGTGCCGTGTGTATGCTGATGCCATTGCATTTAAAGAAGTGGAGATTTGCTCAAAGCTTTCCTTTTCCTGCTAGTTACATGTTTTTTATTGCTGCTAGTTACTTGATTACGCAATTCTGAGTCTTGGTTTAAGGACAGATTTACCTGTGGTGAGATGCAGCTTTTGCATGGCCTTGATTTCACCCTGGAGAACAGACCTTCATCTCTGGATCTGGGCTAGATCTAAACCTCCATGACAGTCCAAGAGCTTACAACTGAAAACTGATCCTTCCCCTTCTTCTTCTCCCTGAGGACAGAGTTCAAGAGGTTTGGCATCAAACCTCCTGTTTCTCCTGTTATTGTTGGTAATTACTTAACACATAATCCCCTGAATTATGAGATTGTCAGTAGTTGGTTGCATTAGTTCTGCGATCAAGTTCAGAGGAAAAGCCTTTAGGAATATCAGTTTTTCCTTGTCTCTGTAGTCCTGCCTCTTTGGCATGGGTGCTTGCAGCAACTCCCACTAGGAGCAGTAGATATTGAAAGGGTTTTTTTCTGTCCCTGAGTGCCACTTCAGCAGCACAAGGTCAGTACTGCTTCCCTCTGGTTCTCTCACCTCAGGAGAATCACATTACTGAACACCAGTCCCCAGTGTTTAGAGCTCCCAAGTCCCCAGTCCTGAAGCTCATCTTTGTTACTGAGAGCAAAATCATATTCTCTCCAGAACCTACTGACCTCCCATCACCATCTGCAAAACCAGACCTGGAGTCTGTTTACAAGTCATAGTGGTATTCCCAGGAACACTGTGTTGTAAAACAACAGTTTGTCTCAAATGCATTTTGATTTTCAAACCAGTTTTATCTTGAAAGGAATCCTGTAAGCTTTACCAAGCAAAGCCCTGGTTCCGCTGTAGCTGTTTGCTGAATTAAACAGTGCTAAACATTTAACATCCTAAATGAATTAGTCTGGGAGATGTGAAGAAAGCTGAGCTTTAAGATGAAATGTAGGACAAACTCCAAAGGATGTTTTGCCCATTTCATTCAGCATTAGTATCTTGCCTATAGGCCTTCCTTTGAAATAATCTGTGAACATGGTTCCCATATAATTAGCTGAGCTGTAAGTTAGGTGTTTAAAAATATTTTTCAGGTGCTTTTTTGTATTCACGATAGCTTCTCAACACCAAAAATCAATCTCAATCAAAGCTGCTACTGAGTTTATCATAAATTATCATGAAAAGGTTTTCTACTGAGTAGATGGTTAATTACTATCTAATTTGAATAATTTTGCATATTAATGAGAAATGAATGAAAATCATTTTTAGATTTTTAACTTCAGCTGAGAGACCCATGGAGATAATAGCCCCCTTTTAAGATACATGTGATCCTCTTACTAAAGGGGACTGAGAATTTATTTCATTTACCAACTTGTTTTAAATTGATTAATGGATTAGTGTTTTTGTCATTAATAAACTATATCCGAATGAAAGACAAGTTCATTATTTGACTGTGTGGCCTTGTATCTGCTGCCAGGAAGAAAAAAAAGTGACTGACTGAAAACTGATTAAGGCTTTGCTTAGGGAGGATGCAGCCTCATACAATCCTTCATAAATGCCGGAAAGGCAGAAAATGGTGTAGTTATGCAGGGCCAGTTGGAGGTAGATAGCAATTCCTGTCCTTTGCTATTTGAAACATGGAAGGGTATCCCAAACAAAGCCCGATTTCTTCTCTTCAGCCCCTACACCTGACAGTGAGTGGGTGAGTGCCCTGGGCCTGGAAAATGAGGGTGCAACTTCAGCCTTTGTGCTCCCGGTGGGCTGTTGAGAAAGCAGGAAGGACCAGAGGAGCCTTGCTGGAAGCTCATCCTGCATTCCTCTGGCTTCTCTGCATTCCTCTTCCTTGCACACCAGCTTACAGGTAATTTAGTCAAATAACAGCTGCCCTGTTGCCTCACTGAATCAAAGCAACTCAGCATCTGCAGGGAGAGAAGCGAGACTCAAAATGTAAATTCACACAGCAATGGCAGCATGAGGCCATTGGAAGGGGCACTGTAAATCACAACACACCTTGCCAACCTCCTGTATTTTCTGTTGACCTGTACTGCACCAAGGCCCTTAGGAAGGTGACAGTCTCTTTGCATGGTACCTGGGACAATGTAGCCCTGACCCACAGTTGTGTGGTTCTCTGCATGCAGCTGTACAAATAGTTAATAGGGATAAAATACACCACTGTATGAAACCACACACTTGTTCAGGGATGTCTAGTTAATATTGTATCTATTAGGATTGGGGTTTCTGGGATTCTTCCCTGCTGATTTTCAACCATGGCGTGTTTATAATATAAGCAAAAGGAACTTGCAGTGGAATTGAAGGGTTGTACATTAAAAACGAGTATACAGTGTGCTCGTAGAGTAAATATTTCATTGCCAGAAGATATCAGTGAAGTCTAAGGACTGGCATTTATATAAATATAACAAGACTGTCCAGAGTTCTAATGGCAAATATTTAAAGACAGGAGGAAAAAAATTTGTAGGGAAATAAACCATCCTGCTTCAAAGCATATGCCAGACATTACCTAATGTGGGCTGGGGAGAAAATACACATGCTCACTTTGGGAGAAATCTGACTGCTGCTCTGCTTGCAGCAATTGGTCATATTGACCTTTGTCAATAAAATGTGGGAAGTATTAAATACACCAGAACCCTTGGTCTACACAGTCTTATGTATTTTTCATTTTTCTTCACATTAGTAAATGGAAAAGAAAAAATTACAGAATCACACAATCAATTAGGTTGGAAAAGACCTCTGAGATAACAAGTCCAACCTTTGACTGATCACCACCTTGTCAACTATTGCTGTCATTGCTTCTTGACCACAAGAATTGTATGCATATATATCTATACATTCTGTAATAAATTCTGTGACTTCATAGGCTGTGATCCTGCTCCTGATTACAAGGCAAGTGGTGCCAAGTTTGGGGGGGAATCTGAACTTTTCTGGGAAGAAGTTTGTTAAAATACAATATTGTGATTGCTGCATTTGCACAAAATAGGAGATTGAAATTCTCAAAGTGGAACAGGGTATTTAGCACACATTTTTCATTCTGGATAGTGATAAACATACAGCTAAATCTTTAGAAACTACACATTAATGTGAAATGTAGCCAAAACTGTAGGGAGGGGATTGATAATTTTGGAGTCAGTGCTGACTGCTTCAATGATCCTTTCTTTAACTCCAACTTTATTTCTGAAGTACCTTTAACTGTTGCTTCCAGCATCTAAAATGTTTTGGGAATTGTCATTTTTCTGTGTTACAAAGACCTCCTCACCTCCATTCCACTCCATTGTGTCTTCCTTCCTTTTACTTTTGGAAGAAATACCATGTGCATGGCTCAAACAGAAGTTGGTTGGGTTTGTCCTGGAAGAACCCTAAGGGTAAACTATGGACCTCAGGCTGTACCACAAATAAAAGTGTCATGTCAGAACGTTTGAAAAGTCATTATGGGAACCGTGTGCTGGAAGCAGCTGCTTAATTAACACAATTTCTTTAATATGGCAGTGTTTTCTCAGGACTTGGAATGAGATATCTGTAGAACACAGATATTGAAATGACCAGTGTGAGAATTCTGAAATGATCTCTGTTCTTCTCTTGCTCACCAGTGGGGAATGGTGAAGTCCACCCAAACAAAATGCTTTCTTTTGTTTAGAACATCATTGCAATCTGTGCTACTGCTGATAAAAAAGATCTTAACATTTGTAACTCTTCAGAATGTGTGAAAACTCCTACATTTTATCAGTATAAAGTGAACAATCGTGTGACTGGCATTGTTTTCCAGCATTGAGCCATACATTACTGTTACTTATATTAATATATCTCTCAAACAGCCAGTTTTCATTCACTGCTCTGATTTCAAGATTCTGATTTCAAACAAGATTCTGCCTAAATTCTAACTGCCTGTTTGAGTCAGTAGTTTCATCCCTAGGAACACTTTGTCAACAAAAATAGCCTCTATTTACAGAGAATCTGCAGGTGTGGTTTGCAAATCATACCCTTGGATTGGATCCGTAGATCATAAGAAATAATGAAGCCATGAGGTTGGAGGATGTGTTGGCACCTTGAAGTCACCATACGCAGGTCCCCACAACCTGCCACTGATACTGAAGTGTCTCATGAGCAATTATTTTCAGATTTTCTGGCTTCTTACATTGTAGAGGAGGCTCTACAGGTTTTGCATTTTCTGGTGAGTAAAGTATTTGCCATCATCAGAAGCATCAGCAGAAGGTCAGACTGACTGCATGAGATTGTGTGAATATTTTTGCAGCTTTCATTAGCAAAATTATTTTAATTAGTGAAGACCAAAGTAATTGAAGGAGAAGGTCATTTTATCTGTTTGGGATCAATGCCTCCATCACCAGCCTGGTAGAATAGATTTTTCCAGTTGCGAGGACTAATTCTAAGCTGATGTAAATCAAGAATAACTCTGCTGTGGTAAAATAGAGCCCCTCCACTCTAACACTTGAGTCTTAGACCCTTCTTTAATGGTGAAGAATAAAACTGGCTGCCTTTTTATATCTGATCCTTTCCATCTGATCCTTTCATCTCTAAAATAGTCTTTGGACTAATTTAGATTTACATGATCATCTGCAAAAGTATTTTAAGTACATAATGCTGAGAGATGTCTGTCCATTATATCCTAAATATTTTATAAATGCAGTAGGGAACTGACCTTATTCCAGGTGTAACTGTCCACCCTGTGGCCACAAGCTTGCAGATCATCCTAAAAAGTTGTAATAGGGGAGAAAGGTATTGCAGGTTCTGTCATGCTACACCTGAAAGTAAATATTTGCTCATATATTTTTCAAATATCTAGTTCTTTTCCCGAGAAGACCACACATAGGCAGAGCAAGAGGAGTAAAGGCAACCAAAAGTTAAGAGCTCTGTTGGCATTACATTTTCTTGAATTTTGTGATGTTTTCACCTACATGCATAGTTCCACGCACAAATTTCCGGCACACCTTTTTCTCTCTTGAGTGGCACAGCTTTGACTTCAGAATCAGCCAGAGGAAAGGTGATATTCCAAGAAGTCAATGAGAACTCTAAGATCCAAATGCTTCAAACACAGTTTGAAATGATCAAGGGCAGGGATCACTCATGAAAATAACCATGTGCCAAGAAGCCAAGCATTTAAAATACCAACACCCCAAATAATTGCTGGGCTTGTTCTGTATCATATGAGTTCATAGAGTAATGAACAAACTGTGGCATAGCTCCACTGTCACTTATATTGAGTGTAAATTTATAGTAGTTGCAATAAAGTCAATATTTCTCTGGACTTAGAGAGGTTACTGAATGTCAAATTCTGCTTTGAGTCTGAGAACAAAATAGTTTTAAAGACATACAGAGAGCATGATCCTAATTTGCTTCAGCAGCCTTTGGCCTCTGTATCACATAGAAATCCAGGAAATTGCAGAAACTTCAAGTCTGAGGTCCTTTTGAAAACTGGATGGTTTTTCAGAGGCCATGTGAGGAAGCAGAGTGTGCACCAGTTAGGCACTGGCCTGGTTTTGAAGGCCTGGTGGATTTGCATGCCCTCATGTGGAACGAGGAGCGTTCCCTTCCTTGCCTGGATCTGGGTGATCTTCATTTCCTTGAGTAGAACTGCTGACCTCAGGGCAGGCAAAGCCCTCCCTCTGCTCTCTGCTGTGCCCTCAAGTGCACAGGCTTGACATACTTTAAAATGATAAAAACTTCCTGAACTCCAAACACGACTCAGCCCAAGGCGAGATGTTGAGAAGCCATGGAGATGTTCCGCCTCATTTCAACAATTAGTGGATTATCCTTATGCCATTTGATTATCTTTGTTATAGCCTTGTGCACTTTACTGAAGCCTAATTCCCGCTGATTTCAATGGGTGAGAAGTGCTTTTTGTTTTAATGGTAACTCTGGAATCCGGAATTAACTATGCCAAATGAGGTTGCGTATGGAGGTCTGAGTTAATTTCTGTTTAATAGAAATAAATACAGGTGACTCTCCCTCAGGAAAACAGGGTCTGCAAGGTCATTTGGCTTGCTGAGATGTGTTGATGTTTCTATGCCAAGCCTAAATGGTGAGCACAATTAGAGAAGTTTCAGAAGGGCATTTGGAAATTGTACGTGTGCAGATCAGATAACCTAAACCAAAATGTCTTGAGAAATGAGAGTCCTATAAAGGAATGGAGAGTGTGGGAGGATGTCCCTGTGCCTCTTCAAGTCAAAGTGTTGAGTCACAGCTGTGATCTTATGGCCAAAAACAGGCTGCTGTTTAAACCATACACCTGAGGAGTGTTTTGGGATGAGCCTGCTGGGCAATCCCTACAGCTTTGACATTCCCTGTGGCTCAGGTTAAATGCATGTGTGAGCATGTGTGCACCTCCAGCTGTTCCCTCTGCAGCAGTGTCAAGCAGAGAAGGCCATGTCTGCTGTCCCCTGCTGCCAGGACAGACGGGTGAACACTGACAGAGCTCATTACCTGGGTTATCCTGCAGGAGACAAGTGGACAGAAACAAGGTCCCTGTGGCAACTTCCACATTAGAGCATTCCTTGGACAGCTGTGGCAAAGCCAAGGTGCCCCACGCTATATCCTGTACATGCACAAAGAATGTGGCTGTGTTTTAACACTTGCCTACAGAATGGATCCCAGAGCTGGAGCTTCAAAGCTTTGGGCTTTTAACCCCAGCCTAACACTGGAAGTCCCAGCCAAAAGAGCAGCCATTACTAAAGGGACCCATGGTAGTCACCATGGTCCTGAAATGAGGCTGCTTTTTGTGCAAGTTCAGTGACCAATAACATGACTTTGGTGGATGAGTTATGTCTTGACACCGGTCCAGGTCAAGCAGCGCAGATGACAGATAGTTTGGCAGGAGGGGTACAGTTAGCATATGAAAGGATATCTATAACATATGGGCATCAGTATATATTTGTGGATTAATACATAGCTATTCTCCTGAAAAATAGGTTTTAAAATTGTCCTTTCTGCTTAAAATGTCAATGAAGATTTAATTATAAACCCAAACATACCTAATACATATGTAAGAGAGATCCTGGGAAAAAAATGTTAGAGGACACAGAAAGAAATTAAAGCCAAAACTTGTCAGTGTAATCATTAACTACGATGGATCAGTGCCAGTTTACACCACCTGAGAATCTGGCCAATAATATCTATTTAGCACCCACTGTCCTACATCTCTTGTGTTATTTATTTTTAGTCGTTAGGATACCTCTGGCAAAATAAGCTCCTGCTTTATTCCAGGGGCAAGTCTTAAATGAATTTCAGTTCCTCATGTCCTTTTTTCAGTTTTTCTTCTCTTTGTGTATGAAGAATAATCCAGCTGTACACAGTACTCTTGAAACTCTGCATTTTCATGGGTTATAGATTTTCTTATATATTTATTGTCTAATTATTTAACTAGTTTTGTAAACTTGTACTTCTTAGGTAAGATATTCCAGAAATTAAAATAGTCAACATTAAACACCACAAGTACAGCTGCAGTTTTAAATATTTTATAATCCAATCAAATTGTTTGAGTAGTAATGCATTTAAATGTTGTTATGGAATCCCCTCTAGACGTTTTAAAATGGTTACTCTGTTCTTGGCTTTGCTATTTATGAAATTCATATGGGATGACATTTTTAATAATAGAGCATTTGACTTACAGAGCAGCAATTCCTGGAGTGTCTCAGTATAATCTATAATTTTCTGACTGAACTTTCAGAGGGACACAAATACATATCACACTTTTATTAATGAACATATACATCTGTTGATGTTGCCATAATTGAAATGACCTTAAGTGAGAAGACCTACATAAGTCATTTAGCATTTTTTATGATGCTCGGGTGAAGATGCTGTACAGATGCAGCTTTGGGATGCCAAAGCAGGAGTACAAAAGCTGTGCTAAAATGATATGGGGAGGTTTCATTTGGAAAAAGGCACAAAGCAAAGCACAGCCCATGTGCAATTAGGCAACATCCAGTACTATAGAGCTGGGCAGAAGAAAACTATAGGGGAGTCTAAATTCCCTCTCCTCCCTAGAGAGGATGGCACTGTCAGGTCAGGGCTGTGCTAAATGCTGGATAACGGGAGGGTATTTGATTGCAGTTGTTTTTGCTGTAGAGAGGTTGCGGATAAACTGAGGACATAATATCTGAGAGACAAAAGTTCCTTGACCTCCTCAAGCACAAGTGTGTGTCAGAAGGGCATTTATAAAGCAACAGCCAAGGCTCTGGAAAGCAAAAAGAACAACCAAACAAAATGGCAAGCACCTGTTCCTTTGCAGTTCATCCTAGGCTCTCTTCCACTCAAAGGCATGGACAGAAGCCAAACAATTGCATCAAACTGGGGCAAAAAGTTGTGAAAAGACTGGTGGGAGTCAGCACTCTGGCAGTTCCCCAGGCACCCTGTGCTGGTGACAGGAGTGGAGGCAGAATCAGGCAGGGAACCCTCAGTCTCCCCTGCTCTGTGCCTGTAAAACCTGTGGTTTCAGGCAGAGGTGCAGATTCCCCTTCCCTAGAGGCTGTGAATTCTCTTTGCTGTGGTCTCCCAGGCTGGGCTGTGCCAGTGCCCACCAGGGCTGCAGTGATCCCAGGGCAGCCCCATGGCATGGGAAGTGGGATCCAGGATATTAACAAAAACTTCCAGGAGGAACATTTTGAGATGCCCTGAAATCTGGACAGGGTTCCCAGGGTGGCATTGTTTTGCTTCTGCCCTTTCTTGATAATTCTTCATCTACTTAAGTGCATGGAATAATTTTCTAATTATTGTGACCAAAGCAAATGCTCATGCGGTGAAAATCAGCATATGTAGCTCCATGGGCTCCAGAAGCACAAGCTAAGACAGTGCTGCTGATGGTTTTAATTTGTTCAGTACTGCAGGAGAATTTAGAATTCTTGGACTTGGAACTTAGACCAGAAATTTCAAGAAAGAGACTACAGATAAAGGGATAGATCCTGCTCCCCTCTGAGTTGTAAGTCTTGCTACATGAAAGATCTGAAGCTATTCCAGGTTAACTTGACCAGAAATAAGCCTGGAATCAGCCCTATGGTGCCAGAGTTACCTCAGACTGTTATTAATTTGAAGAGAGATAACAAATTCTTGTTAAGGTGTAATAAGCAGTCTTTATTAATAACAATTAGAGAGGGAAGACATGAGTTGATATATTGATATATGATATATTGGCTTCATTTGGTAAGTAGATCAGTAAAAACCAAATTAATAATTTTACAAACTAATAAACATTTTCTGTAGTTTAATATTAATTGTGTTGAAATGTTTCCTTAAAACTGTGTCTGATCCCACTGCAGCAGCTACCTGGGAGTTGAGCATCTCTGCTCAAGTGTCAGGTTCAGGCTGTGTGTTCCCGCTTGGGTCTCTTTCCTGCCATTAAACCCCATCTCTTAAGCACCAACGGAGTTGTTCATTCATGGCTAAAAGGGCGTGGTCACACCCTCACCAGCATGCCTTGCAGAAGGATCTCACCCCTGCTATGCTTTCCCATTTAATCACCCTAATCCTGCTCTGCAGTTTTTGTGGCATCACAGCACAGGGGAAGGAATGGCTGCCATCCAAATGATTGTTTGACACAAGCTAAGTGGAAAAACCTCCAGTATCAGATTTCACCAGAAGCCATCCACTAATGTCCCAGGATTATTGTGTTCTTCAGAGTCAGAAGGATTGTATGTAATTTTACATGTAATGTTCTTTGAACATATGGTTCATAACATAAAAATCCCTTCATTTTAATTGACACAATAGGCTGGAATGGCTTTTTTTCCCCTTGCCAAAGTACTTGTTATGGTCTGTATCACCTATAATGTGCATTCTGGAAAGCTCCTAACTAGGTATTTGGATGCTGGAATGCAAAAGATTGCTATTTATGAGACAATGAGACCACCTAGTGGGTCAGTGATTTGCATTTTGAAAGTTCATAAATATGTACTAAGATCATAATAATGCCAGTGTTTCATCAGACCAACCTTCATCACATTCTAGCTAAAAATATTTCTTTAAAATATATATTTTAACAAAACAGAGGAACATACAAATGTCTATTTTGTAACCCTCCAGTTGCTCTAATTGAAAGTTTAAAGGACACCGGCCAAAGCATTTTTCTCCCAACAGTGGATAAAATGATCTTTTCCTTCAGTAGTTTTTAAGAATCCACTAGAGGCTTGAAAGTGAAATCTATTTCTTTATCTATTCCCTTTTTCTTCCTTCATGGACACATATTGCTTTGCCTTTGTAAGGCTGCTTATGAGCAGTCGTCTGCCTGGCATTGATTTTTTTTTTTCTTATTTAGGAATAGCACTACTGTGTATTTGTTTAGGAGAAAATGCACATGTATAGAATTATGTGGGTTTTCGCACATATCACAGAGAAATACAAACTTTCTTCTTACAGCTGTGTAGCAGCCCTTGTGCTCTGCACCCTATCCAGATTTCACATCGAACAGTTTTACATCTCTGTGCCTGTCTTCAGTTGAAGTAGCCTTTATTAAGCATAATCAGAAGCACCTTTTCCTCTCAGCCGTGTTCATTCTGATCCATATTATTTTCTCTTTCACAGATAAAATTAATAATAGTAATAGTAACAGTAATAGTAATAGTAATAATAATTCATCTGACAAAAGTATTATGTTTTGATTTTGTGTGTGTGTCTGTTTCAGAACCACAGCATGGAGGAATTTACTTTAGACTCCCTTTCATTAAAGTTTAATCACAAAGGCATATACAGGGTTAGGTGAATGCCTGCATGACTTGTCTGAAATATAGGCTAATTAAAGAAGCTAAATATACTTTACAGAACAGAACAATAGAGCCAACCATTCTGCAATTGAATTCAGAAGACCCTAAGACAAAAGTGATCATCCCAGCGTTTGGAGCGAGTTTCCCCAGCTTGCTCGAACTTTATACAACAGCATAGACTAGCGGCAGGACGAAAGATTGTAACCAGGGCGCCTTTCCAGGGTGGCTGCGCTGCTGGGACCCCTCCGACCTAAGCTCCAGCCACAGCCAAGTAACTTGGAACCCTTAAACAGCTCCCTTAGGGTTTTGTAAAATCCCCGTCTAAGTGGTAACTACCTCCATTACCTACCAGGACTTTCTGTTAACTAGGTTAAAAAAAGATATTTCAGCTAGTGAATAATTAATGTGGCAGCACTTACAGAAACTCAAGTTAAAAAGCAGGTAGTGGCACTTCCTCCCCTTTTGTTTGATCATGGAGCAGTTATCTTCATCATATTCTTTCTCTTTTTTTTTTTTTTTTTTTACAATTTGCTGTTTTCTGACTATATTGGTGTAGCTGTCCCTTTGTGGGATGTGAGATGTGAGGTGAGGAGCTGACAGTAAACATTTTATTCGTTAGTTCAGTTGAATTTCATTTTCATTTCTTGGTGGATTCACTTTGTCAGCACCCTCAAACCCCCAAGATAAGCAAATGAACAGAGAGGGCGTTTGCCTGGTGGGAATGGGACTGGCTGCCTCTCCTCCAGCTCAGAAGGATTATGCTAGTTACCTCCACCTAATTCAGTGGGTTTTCTTTTAAATATCTGACCAGGAACAAACTCTGCAGGCCAGCAAAGAAACAAAACTTCCACTGACTTCAAGAGGGGACTTGCTCAGTGCCTGAATGCAGCATTTGGCCACAGAAGCTGTAACAAAAGCTTTGTTATTCCCTAGGGCAGGAGATCCCAGTCAGATTTCCCCCTGGAAATAAAGCAAGACCACACCTAGGAGCCAGTCTCCTTAGTACCCTGTTTTGCAAAAGTCGACATTCTGGACTTTGGCATTCTGCTTCCCCGGCCCTGTCTACCATGTACGGTCATTCACACTTCCACGGAATGGATGTAAAATGTGAAGAAAAACTGACTGTCGTTTTCCACACCTTTTCTGTTGTTACTGCTGACTAAATGAGGTGCAAAACAATGAAAACCTCAGTGTCAGGAAAAACCAACTTGTCAAACGAAATCACCCTAGGACAGATTCTGAGTAAATCTGCTGGACTTTTCTCCTGCTCATTAGGTAAACAAGTTTCACACAAAGGCCTGATGTCATTACCTGACCCACCTCCGGTCTGCAGAAGAATGAATTCATTCTGGCCATTAGTAAAATGTGTTGTGTCCTTAGTCTGGCCTGAGATGAAGTGACATCTCTCCTGTGCAGGGAGCTGTGGCGACACTGCATGTGTGACACAGGGCACAGCTGAGCTCTGCTTGCCCTGGGAATGGCCAGTCATGTTGCTGGAACTGGGAGTGGATGGATGGTACAGATAAATGCAGTTACAGCCCCGTACTGTCTCCAGATTTAACAGCTCAGGCTCTGGTGCAGTTCAGCAAGTGTTTCATTGGTTTCATTTTGGTTGGTTTTTTTCCTACTAATAGGAGTAGAATCTGACTGCTTTAACTCAAAGGACTGTAACCAATTAGTGATAAATTAGGATACTAAATGACAGAACTTCAATTTTACAGATTATCTCTGAATTAAAAGAGTGGGGAATCTGGCCCAGAAGGTGGATGGTTGGTCTTCCTAAGGTGGTGGTCTCAGCTTTCCCAAGTTGTGAGGTCAAGACGTTAAATTTTGGTCTCTGTGCTAAAATAGGCAGTGGTGTCTGCAGTCACTCTGGGGGAAAGCTGTATTTACAAAGAGAACAAACAGGGAGCCTCTAAAATCTGGGTCCCTCAGCAGGTCTGCAGGGGGTTTATGGAATCCTACAGCTGAGCTGGTGACTTTATTCTGGGAGTGGCCAAGCAGTGCCACTCTGCAAACTCGAACACTCAATGCTCTGAGAGGCTGAAAGCTCCACGGCCCAGATTGCAGAGAAAAGGAGATGTCTGGAGAGGCTCTTGAGTGGCTCATGTTGAGGGTTCTCCCAGCAGTGGGCAGGAGATCTCCATTAGCTGATACATGCCTGGCTTCTCTGGGGTAGCATTGTCCCAAGTCCCTCTTTTGAACACTCTAGAAGCTGCATGTGTTGAAAGAGGCCATCCATGCTTCCTTCTCACTATTTAGGGTGTCACAGGAAGTTTGAGAGAGATCTTTTCTCATAATTTGCTTTTTCAGCCACAGCCACTCTGATGCTTTGGGATATGCTCCATAAATGTTGTTTGCACAATGTAAATTTATGGTAAAGAATCTATTTAAAGTAAACAAGAGTTCTGTACTTACATGATCAAATACATTTATGGGAGCATAGTATTCTTTCCTCCAAAAAGCTGATGACAATTTGAAAGGTAACTCAGAAAAAAAAAAATAGAACCTTCTGAATTACAAAGAGAGAAAGAGGGTGAAGAAAATTGAGGGCAGAAGGACCACACAGCCAGGCATTCTGCCATTTTGCTATTGCCAGAACTGGCCTGTGACTTTGGATTATATGAGATACTTGAATGGAGGACAAAAAATCATGTTTGACTATTTAAGGATGACATTAAAGTGAGATTTGCAGCAATCCTTTTGATTAAGCTAACATTTTCCCTCCTAGTGTCAGGAACCTTGTCAAAGTTTAGCTGTCTGTTGCTGAGCACTGCTGGCTGTGTCACGGCACAGCAGCGTAACCTTGGGCATGAGTGATGTGAAAGGAGCCACATGAAAAGCACTGTGGGGTCTCCTGCCCTGGGCTCAGGAGCTGCTTTAGGCTCAAGCCTTGGCTGATCCTAGTCCCTGCCCTGCTGGCTTCATTTCTGAAGGAGTTTCTCTCAATCACTGAGCTGGTCACTGTCACAGGACCTTTTTTTGGGTGCTGGGAGGGTGTGCCTTTGAGGATCAGCCCGTCCTTGCTTCTTTCTCCCTGGCAGTCAGATCCTTTGGTGCTAGAAATCTTTACCTGTGCTAACAGCACTTTGACTGTCACCTGCTGCAGGTACAGGGCTATGGAATTACTAATAAATTCCTAAGAAATTCCTTACGGAGACAGAGCAGTGGCCCCTCTATACCCTGTACCTGCAGTGTTGAGAGAAGGAGCTTCTGTTGCATGGAAAGCATTGAACCTGCCTCCATCAAGTCTATGGGGTGCAGACTCCTAGAAGGTAGGCAGTTTGAGGATAAGAGTCTACTCTTCTAAACTGAGGAGTACTGTGATCATGCCTAGAAATAAAGAAGCAGCCAGAGGAAAAAAAAAAAACCATGTAAAAATGTAGAAAGCAGAAGTAAGATAAGGACTGCAGGGTTCATGAAAGGGATATAGGAGAAAAAACTATCGTATTTTCTGCCCTTGTATCTTATTTCTGCTTCTTATCACTCCTAGTTTTGCACACTCTTTTTTCTTGCCCCTTCTATATCCTCCTCTTCTCTTGCTCATTCCCTGGCATGATGTGATACACTGTAGCTTAAAATCTTGGCACTCTTTTGAACTGCCAAGTTTAAAATTCTTTGAGTGACTTTGAGTGTTAATAGCTGAAATATTTCATTTTAGTGAGGGGTTAAAGCTAGGTCACCAGTTCCCAAGTACATTTTGACAGAAAATTAAAAATACTCAGGTTTTCTTATTTTTTAGTTCACCAACCTGAGCAAAACATGCAGAGTCAGTCTTTGGTGCACCTCTCAGAAGGGAAGTGAAGAAAGAAGGCAGCAAGGGGGAGTTTAGTGCCTGTTTGCAACCCTCATTTTCCAGAGCAGGGGGACTTGGTTGGAACTTCTGTACTTTGGTATGAATTCCTTTTTTGGTGATCCTGGTGTTGGCAAACAAGTTCATTTTGTGTATGTGTTTGGTTTCCCCACTGAATTCTGAACAGAGGAGGCACTGCAGTTTTGGGGTTTTTCCCTTCCTTTGACTGGCTCTGTGTACCTTACGGGGTCTGGGAGGTGACTGAAATCACCTAGACATTAATTCTTTCATCAGTCAGAAAAAATCATAATGATGATATCATTTTTTAATCAGGACCAAGGGTTCATCCACAGTGGCTTATGGAATATGACCCTTCCTCCTCTTTTGGGGAATTTGGGGACAGTCTTATTTTAGAATATCTTTCCATAGTTTGAAGGAAGAGAATGATCATAAAGATCTCCTAGTCACTAGGTTGTGTCAGTGCAGCTTAGCAGAAATTTCAGGGTGGGGTTTTTGCTTTCTTATTTCCTTTACTTTCCTTTCCTTTACTTGCTTTACTTATTTACCCACCCATGTCTTTAAGTCAATTCATTCTCACTATTCAGATGTCAGCCAGGGAGTCACAAATCAATATCTGACCACGTAATTTTTTTTTTTAGTGTAGGAAATGAGGCATGTTTAGGGGGTTACAGGAAAAGAATGACAGAAAAGGGCATATTTTAAAGTGAAGTT
Organism: Cinclus cinclus; assembly: GCF_963662255.1. Classification (NCBI taxonomy): domain Eukaryota; kingdom Metazoa; phylum Chordata; class Aves; order Passeriformes; family Cinclidae; genus Cinclus; species Cinclus cinclus. The sequence goes on along the minus strand of NC_085048.1, from coordinate 103,289,880 downwards.
AACACTTTGGAACTGGACAGATTGACATCAATCAATAGAGCACAAAGAGCTGCTCAAAGGCCATTGCTTAAGCCTCTTCTAGAATGACCATTTACAGGGGAAGGTCATTCAGTTTTTGTGCTGTTGTGTGTCCCAGTCCTGCCTCATGATACATGCGAACACTTCCCTAAGCAACTTCTCTGGTTCTCAAATTAACTATTAATGAAATGGCTATTGGATTACATTGGTATTTATTACCGCTGTGCTTCCCAGTCACTAGAATCTTGGAAATGATCCTTTCCATACTATCATCCAAGTCATTACTGTGAGTAATTAGAAAGCTGGGCTGTACCCTACTGGTAACCTCTTTCCACCTTGAAATAATCCCATTTACTTCCACTGTTTGTTTCTTGCCCTTCAGCCAAATTTCAGTCGGTGTAGGCTGCCAGTTTCCTTCCTATTGTGTAAGTCTTCACCTTAGGCGCTAGTCTCCCATATGGAAATGTTTTCAGAAAATAGGAACTAAATTTCTTGTAGCCAGTCTCCCTTTAATAATTCCCTGTTACACTCTCATGCTTATATATTCAACATTCCTTTCCTTTCCCTTGTTGGAAACATTTGCCAAACTGTTTCATTGCTGGGTCCCCTTTCGGAGGGCTTGAATTGTCGCTCCATTTTTACCTTCCCATCTTGCTTGCAAATCGCATCCCTGTGTAGGGATTCTAAGTAATTTCTGAAATTGTCCATGGGTAGGGAACCCTCAGGATAGCTGTGAGAATTTCATGGGGAGAAGATGAGGTCTCTGGTCTCCATCTTGGTGTAAATCTCCAAAGGGGCACTAGTGTTGCACCACCAGTGTTTTTGTGGCATAAATGGGGGAATTTTGATTGTACAGGAAATTTAATTAGATTTAGTGGTAATTAAATTCATTTTTTTCATATTAACATGTTCACAAATATTATAGCATCTCATTAGGTTTCATTCTTCTATCCTTACTGAACAATATTCAGTGGTAGTTTTAGATTACAATAAGTTCATTATGAAGATAAGGTGGTATTAGTGTAGGAAGCTCAGCTGGTTGAAGGGGTCTGTGCTTTAATTACTGCAGAGGGTGTGCATATTAATTACAACACAAGTGATATTTACTGTACCTCAGGAACATATGACAGGGTAAAGATACTGACAGCACTAGCTAATAAACTCAGTATGATAATGAGGAGAAAAGACCATAAAAATAGAAGGAAATAAAATTATTCATAAAGTATATTGATCCCAAAGTAAAGACATTAAGCTCTGATGAAGGGCAACAAAAGGGAAGCTCCTCACTTTATCAAACAAATAACCAAAGTAGAGAAATGTTAGCAGAGAGACAGATTGTCATTATCCTGGTCATGTGACTGTGCTCTGGAGAGTACATGTGAGCAGTAAAATATAAGATTTTTCTTTTAATAAATCAGCAGAAAGCCAAACCTTTACCTGCAGGATATCAGGTCGCAATGGTTTTGATGAGCTGGTGGGCTGGCCACTCTGCAAGGTAATGTTTGAAGGGGAGGGGTGGGAAAGACCGTTCTTTGGCTGAGGAGCCATCAGCAGCTCCACAAAGAAATAACATGGCTAATTGGTTTGGGCTCCACTAATTACTGCTGTGTTTCTGCAGGTTTGTTCTAATCCTAATGTTCAAGCAATTGTGTTAAGTCATTTCTGAGCCACCTCACAGGAAGGCTCCCTTTCAACAGGCATTTAAGCAGATACCAAATGTGAAATGCAGTGGAAGGATCTGTTGCACATCTCCCAGCTGTGGGGTCAATCTCTTGGTGTGCAGTCCAGCTCCCCTGGCTAGACCTGTTAGAGCCCTGTATTTCCCTGCTGGCATTTATACCTTGTTTACTGCTTGGCAGCAGCTCACACAGAAATGCATCAGGGGTGACCTGCTGGGATGACAGGCCCTCAGGTGATAGAGGATGGACTCAGCCTGTTGTTTCTTAGCTTCCTTGGTAGTAGTTGCACACTCCTCCTAGGACTTGTGCCAGGACAATCCTGTTCATCTGTCTCCTCTTTAGGAAAAATACCCAAGGCTGTGCAAGTGAGTTCAGGGGGAAAATAAAAGTAAATTATTTTCTTCCAGATGTAAATAGTATCTTCGTTGACATTTCAAACTGAAATGGAAAGGAAGAACCTAATTTTTTGCATGTAGCTACTGAACATGCTGATAACTGATATAATTATTTTGTGATCATTCACTGATTGTTTCAAAAGATTTTGCCCAAAGGAAATAGACAGGAGCAGTTCAGTCCTTATTGCCTGGCAGCCTAGTCTGAATGAGACAGGAAGCACAGAGTGTGAGAAAGTTTCAGTGCATACAGTTCTTTTCACTCAGGCCATTGTGCTCCATAGTATGTTTGCCTGTAAGAAATTGTTGCAGGTTGGGTGACAGCAGCTGAAGCTGGCAAGCAAAGCCATCTGTGCTGCATCCATTTATTCATCTCTAAAGGCCTGCATTCAATCCCATTTACTGAGAGCTGCACATGTCCTGGCTTGTGTCATCACAGCCTTGGCAGGTGTGTGGTACCTGAAACAGAGCTCTTCAGCCTGGGCACATGTGTCAGTCTTGGCTTAATAAAGACACCTGCCTTAAAACAGCCACTCCTGGTCAGGATCTCTGGACTCCACTGAACTCTGAAGTGGATCCCCATTTCATTCAAATGAACCTTTAACTTTTTGGAGCACTGGTTGGCTTTTTTTTGTTTGTTTCTTCTTTCCATCCTACAGTTAAGAATCAACAATTTTTCCTCCTCATTCTTGACAGGTCAAGGAAATAAGGTAACGCTTCCATTTTTGGTACACTGGTTAGCATTACATTCAACAGAACAAATGAAAAAACTCTCCTGTCAATGGTATTACATAGTGCCCCTATGCTGAATGTTTATTTCCATCTTCAGTGGAAGTTTAATTTACTGACTAGTGTGAAAGATCTTAAATTTTTCACTGTCTGTTGTTTGTTCTATATTAATTTAGCTTTCTTTGTAGTTATTCCCCTGACTGGTGCCCTGTAAAGATATAAGTTACAACTTTTTAAAGTTTTTTTTTTAAAAGTAATTTACTGGTTTTATGCATTAGGCAAACTAAACTGTACTTTAAATGTCTAAGGCACTTGAATCTATAAAACAGATTGAAAGTACTGCAAGAGCAGTTGGTATCTTGACATTTCAGGTGCTTTTATCTAGAGCCAGGAAGCTTAAGAATATACCAACCAGAAAAAAATGATAACAAAAGTATACGACCACTTTTTGAAGCTTCTAAAAGGTCTGGTTTGTATCTGATAAAGTTTTTGGATGGTTTGGGCTTTATTTTCTTGAAATGAATTTGCCTATCCCTAGTTGTAATTCAGTGAGTAAAAGATTAATGACTTTCCAGTGGCTTTTGGGAAATATGTTGGTGTTCTTGGTTCCTGCCCAACTTTGGTAGCAGTAAAACCCCTGCTGCTCCAGGCACTTGTGCTCCTGTGTTTGACAGAAGGATTGAGGCTTCCTTTACTCTCTCACCCTCAGAGATGGTCCTTCCAGGATTAGGATTGAAGCAGATTTGAGGACACTGGGGAAGCATATGTTCTTTCTGTGCATGCTTCTCGTATCCTCAAATTTCACAGTTTCTGGGCTCTGATTCAGTGTCTTTCAGTGATGCATTTATCAACAGATTTTTAAAAGAGTAAAAAAATACAGAAAAGTTAACCTCTATCCTAGTTCATTGTGCAGTTGCTACTCGTGAGGCACAACAAGGAATAAAAAGCGAGACAGTGATGTCTTGATGTTTTTGATGAGCTGAGCAGGCAGAATTGCTGATCTAAATGCTGATACTTAAGGACTGATTGAAAAAAATTCATTAAAAGTAGAATTTTAAACCTTGCCTTTTGTATCTCACTGTAAATTTCTTGTCTTTGCTGGAGATAGTCTTCACTTAGCCCTTTTAGATGGTTAAGCCTGTGAAGTCACACGTGTTAAATAAAGACATTTACAGTGCAAACATTTAAGTGCTTCCCTAAATCATAGTCTTAACCTAGGAGAGATTTTTAGATAAACTTGTGAGTTCAATTGGCTTCAGGCTGAGCACTGGGCTGGCCTGTGTTCATGTGTCAGGGCTGGGAATAAGCTCAGTTTTGGCCATGTAGAATATAACAGTATTTCCAGGATCAGAAAGAGTTGGGATTAGTGCAACAGTCAGCTCAGGTTTATTTCAGAAGGCTTGCAAAGCAGGGCAGAAAAGATGTTCGTGCATTCAAGATATTCATTCTTTCAAGGTCTTTTACAGGGTGCTGTGTAAAGACCTCATAAGGAATCTGAATCACTTCAGGATAGACCCTGCTCTGAGTTTACCACCTGTTGAAAAGGAGGAAACCAAGCACAAGAATAAACTGGCCTTTCTTGAATCCTTTTTCTTTCTCTACTTCCATACAAGACCCCACTAATTGCTTTCTGTGGGAACTGACATGAGGCTGAATAATTTTCACTAATCAGTGTTCCATAATATTTTGAGGAATTCCAGATCTAACCCAACTGTGTACTTGGCAAGTATAATGAATTGGCCCACACTGAAATTCGGGTTCTTGGGTGTGCTTTTCCATTTTGAGTCAGTGCTCACATAAGAGTCAATGAAGTCAGCTCAATTAAGAGGCTCTCTAGGATGGGGATGGTTGTTATGCCAAAAGAAATAGAACACAATGTGAGGGTGGTCGAAGAGGATAAATCACAAAGACAAAAATATTTTAATGCCATATATGTATAAATATATAGCATGTCCTTATCTTGAATTCATAATCACTTTTGGTCACCTTATCTCAAAGACATAATGGAAATAGAAATGGTCCAGAGAAGGGCAAGGAAAATGAGTAGCACCCTCTGAGAGCCTTTCATATAAAACTACATTTAAAAGGGCAGGATTATTATTTAGTTTGGAAAGAAGAAGAGGAGTGGGAGGAAATGTGGCAGAGGCATATAAAATAAAATAATGAAGGGCACAGATCAGGCCAGTCGGCTGCTTCTCATTACGTTTGTCTGTAACAAAAGGAAAAGGGGGAACTCAAAATAGAACAACAACAGGCCAAAGAGTGATTCATTAGTGAGTGACGAAGTGCAGCACACGGTGCATGCCTTTAACGTGTGGAACTCAGAGCTGCATGATGAAATAAAGCCCAAATTATTTACATTAGGAAAGCCCAACACAAGTTTACCTTTAATATTCTGATTGTAGGTTATAGTCCTTGAATCAGGATTTAAATAAGAGCTACTGTTTCTCTTCATGCACATATGAGATTTACCAGCTGGGGTGAGGGGGATACCTTTTCCCCTGAGGTTCTCTATTGGCCAGTTTAGATACAGGATGAGGCAGGAGAGGCTGGACACCTTTCCTTGCTGCAGTCACTGTCAGTTGCTATCACAGACAGGAGCTGTAAGTACAAGAATTACTCAATGAAAATTCTGAAGTTACTGTCCAGTGACAATTTATCAGCTACTGTTTTTCTGTGCGAAAAAGCTCCACTTCTCTTCGGGGTATGGGTGCTACTTGCGGTTTGTGTGCTTTGCTTTCTGTCTTGGGCCTTGTCAGAGTTTAGTAACTTGGTTGGGATAGTTTCTTACTGCTTCCAGCATTTCCTTTCCTTAGCTGCCTTCAGTCTCCTGGTGACTGTAGAGCAAGGATCAATGTCCAGCATGGGCTTTTAACAGCCTGATCATTATAAGGCAAGCACAATCATTAAATGATCCTCGCTTTATTAATACACTTTATTAAGTATCTTTTCCTGTGTGTCTGACAAGTGCACTTGAGGTAAGTTAGGAACAGTTCTGCTGAATAAATAAAAATATTACAGGTAAGTGACAGCAAAACACTTGTTAGGATATCCAGGGCACTCTTGAAAACAGACACACTCTATTGCACTTAAATATCATGTTTAGTCAATTGGGTTCCCATTCTCCTCTTACTTTTCATTTGTAAATAATGCAAAAATTTACCAGGCTGCCTTGCTGCAAAGAAACACTTTTAGTTGGACACAGTACTAGTTTTTCTCTTAAATACTCTCTTAGATGAATTAACAGAATATTGTGAACGTACTGAGAATCTTTCTTAGCTTCTTATTTTGTTGGTCAACAGTTACTTGTAAGCTTTCTGGCTTTCTTTTTTTTTTCAGAGAGAAGGCAGGATGTCTTTATTGTTAGTAATGTATCTCTGATTTGTAGAATACAATTGCCTTTAAAGACGTGAGTACACAGATACACAGACTTAGCTTCTACTGAAATGGAATGTAAGCACTTTCCTCCAAAGTGAATTTAGAGCTGAAGAGGACTGAGCAAAGTATGGCAAAAATCCTCACAGGTATTTCCCATATGAAAACAAAACTGCAACCGAAATACACTGTGACCTTGTCATGTTTGCTTTACCTGAACAATGAGAGGTCAAATCACATTAACACGGATCCTCACAAATGCAGGATTTTTTGCTTATATTTCTGAATATTCACAGGGAAGGAAATTCCTCCTCGTTCTGAGGGGTAGCAGCATTGAGGCATCACCTGTCACCCCTGCTGGCCCTAGCCCAGATTATACAGCAGGTCTGTGCTGTATGTGTTTCACCCTACATGACCTACACAACACAGCCCAAAGTGAGATTTCTCCTTTTCCTGCAAGCTGTCTCCTTGCTGCCCGTGGCTTGCCAGGGATGCTCCATTGTTCGCAGAGCTGGTGTTTGGCTCTTGTCTAGACCAATGTTCTCTCATCACAATACCGCTGTCAACACCATGCTCCGGATGTGTGAGCCGCACTGCATTACTGTTGTCAAACGGCTCTGCTGTCATGTAGTGTTTAAATGTAAAAGATATAGGTGACAAAGGGAAGCTGCAGACTTGTGCTGAAAATCTGGATTTTAAGTTGTCTGCAGCACACAAGTTGAAAAGCTGAGACAGTTTTACAATAAATGTAAGCAGTTTAAGCAAGCTTGTAGCTATCAAGATGTGGATGTATGTTTTCCCCTCTGCAATGTGCTGCCTTTCAAGAGCACAAGTGTGGCATTTAGGTGACACCATACCGCTCATCCGTGTGCCCTTTCCAGGGATGACTCTGCTTCTGTCTCCTCCTGTCTGCACACACTGCAGCTCTGAGGGTCTTCTGTGACCCTGCCACAGACTACAGGACCAGGGAGCTGCAGAGGAGTTGAAGTTGTGAGTGACAGAGGAAAAGATGACAGTGAATAAAATGCAGAGTACACTCTTTCACTTCCATCAGTTTCATTTCAGATATGTTTGGGTTTTTTCCCTGTGTGCTAGAAGTGCTTTATTTTTGATATTTTCCCCTGGTGTCAATTGCCTACCTGCTTCTATCTTATTTTCTGTTCTGGTCCAATATTCATTCATGCTCGTGGTATTCTCTCAGACTACATTGTGGATAAACTTTCTAAAATCCAGTCTTTGAGAATAATTCTGAGTTACTGACTAAATCAGAAATGACAACAACAAAAAAGTCAGAGAAAAAGCTGCTTTCCTTCCTCTTTCTCTGTTACACCTCAGAGGGAACAGGTGCCAGAAGAAACTGGGGTTTTTTTGTTACCCTAAATTGGAGCACAGACCCTAGCCACATTCGGAGAAGTAAATAGCTCTGGGTCTGTGTAGTTCTTGGCAGATTTAACTGGAAATGCAGCTTGATTAAAAACCAGGTGAAGTTCCTTGTGTGGACACTGCCAGTCTGTCAGTGGGTCCCTGTATTCCTTCAGAAACCCAAAAACCCCAAACCAAAAAAGCTCTGAACAATCCCCCCAACATTTGCAATTAGTCATTACCTACTGTTGCTTGCAATTTGTTGGCAGATCAAGCTACAATCTGTTGCACTATGACAGATCAATTTCTGCAATTCATTACAGAACTGAGCCAAAACAAAATAACTTTTTCTCTCCTTCCCCCCCTTCCCCTCCCCGTAGTGCTGCAGCCTCTGGTTAGCTGAGATCCTTGGACTTTTTTTGGAAAGGAGCAGATGGGAGGCAAAAGAAGGATGGGAAAAAATGAGCCTTGTTCAGTGCAATGCCCTTAATGTGTGTGTTGATGTGAGATCAGTCCCCATCCCTGGAGCAAGCTCCTGTGCAGTCCTGAAGGAACATTTCAATCCCTAAATCCTGTGCAAAATATATTGCTCAAACTTGTCCTTACACTGTAACTATTATATCCTGCCAAAGATTTGCCAAAGTCAGGGGTGGGACTGCTGTTTTGTGGAAGTTGCCTTTCAGCTTTCCTTTGCTTAGGTGGGTGGCAAGGGCCTGACAGTTGTTTTTCTCTTAGGAGACTGTAGTCACCCTTGCATTACCTCCAAGAATGCTTAATTAAATAGCACTAATAGTTATGACACAAAAACTAGGGAACTGTTTTTTTCTGATCACGTTTTCCAGCTTTTGTCACCTGACTTGGTAAGTCCATGTTCAGTAGAAAACCAGCACAGTGACATTTTCAAAACACACAGTCCCTTGAGCCTGGAACCTAACCCAGACAAGAAAGCTCAGCTTGATTCCAGCACTGCTTTGTGATGTGTACTCCTCTTTTTCAAGAGCTGGGCTGCAACAGCTGCTAAATGCAGAGAAATGGAAGAAAAGGTTATTATACAGAGTTTAGTTGTACAAAAGGCAGATGTTTCATTCACTTGGATTTTGTAAGTGGACATGCTTGGCATTCCAAGGTATCCTGGGCCTATTGCTTGTGGTCACATCACTAATGCACTTCACTAATTTGTGACAAGTAGCACCTGAATAGAGCAGGCAGCTTTTGTGACAAGTGCAGGGAGCCGAGATAACAGCAAATTCCCCTGGGGTTATTGCCAGGGATGAGGACAGCTGGCCAGTCAAGGAAGGTCGCCGGTCACTGGCTGCTTCTTGCCAGTCTTGTCCCAGTTGTGACTCGAGTCCCCCATGAAAATTTGCTTTCTCCAGGTGTTTGAGTCTTTTAATACAATGACATACAGGTAAGGGTGCTGAACACAGAGATAGGAGTCTCCTCTCTCAGCAGGTTAGAAAACACTTTCATCTTCCCCAAATTTTTTACTTCAAAACATGCATTGACACACATTTTGCCCAGCAAGTTATGGAGAAAACTTCAGGTTCCTTAAAAGTCCACTTTTTTTTAATTGCTAATATTTCTGCAGATGTTTTTGAGGAAAAAAATTGAAGCTGATATTTGTGGCAAATAACGTCAAGATTCTGACTGTAGTCTCTAACACAGACATTGAGATGATGACAGACTCTTTTTATGCACCTTTAGTTACAGCTGAGACAGGGACTTTGTATTGTATTTTAAAGAGTAATATAAAACATTATAATTGTGTTCTTGCCCTTTAAGGAAGCTGTACTCAAAAAATGCCTATGCATATTGAGGGGTTGTATGGGTTTCAACATATTATTGTGTTTATCATCATTTAACAGTGCTGTTCTGGTAATGAAGATGAACTTCTGAATTCCAAAACTGAACCAAAAATTCTGAAATCTGAAATGCATTCCATAGAAACTGTCTTGGATATGTGCAGAAATTCAGAGATACAGATGGGAACTGAGGCTTTATCAAATTATTTGGCTTTCATTAGAGCTGAATAAATAGTAACACATTTAACATTAGAAACCTAATTCTATCCAATTTCTTTGTTCTGGTAAATTACTACCTACGTCTGTAGCTTTTCTAGTTCCTGTGTTCCTAGAGCGGCAAGTGCTTTTTCCCTTCAGAGCATTTTGTTTAAGGATTTAACCCCTCCATTCCCTGCTTTCCCTCCCCTCAACCATACACAGACATTTCAAAAGAAGTACATTTGGAAACAAGTATTTTTTGAATCAGCTTGGAGTACAACTCCAGAACAAATTGTCTTTTTGGGGTTTCGATGCTTTTGGCATCCTTCACTTCCTGTAGCACACTGGTAAAAGGAAGGTGGTTTTTCTTTTAAACAGAGCAGTTGTAGCAGGATGTGAAATATTCCCTGCATTTCTGTATGGGCCAGGCATTAATATTTGCACACTGGTTGCTGATGTGCAGGTGAACCCCAGGCCTTGCCTGTCAGTCCTGGGGGAATTGATTCCCTGCCCCAAAATGCTGGTGCTGCTCTGCAAAGGACAGCCCCGGACACACACAAACAACTGCAGAACATATCCCTAATGTTAAATGCAGTATAAAGAATCTGTTTTTCCCCCTCCTATTATTCCTATTGTTTTATTTCCAGCCCTCTTGCTAGTAGCTGCCTTTGTGGCACTTCAGCTGTGATTAGATGGGCGGGCAGGCAGCTTCCTCTAGAGCTGAAGCCAGCTGGGGGAAAAGACTGGCAAAGCCTCAACTCCTCATCTACCCAGTGCCTCCACGGCGGAGTTTATTATCTCCATAGCTCTGTGACATGCCCAGCCTCTGTGAGCCAGGGCTCAGAGTACAAGTCAATATTCAGTAGGCAGAGCTCCCTTATCACTGCTCTGGTGCTATCCTTATTTTGATGTAGTCGTAACCTAAAAAACTGCCTAATAGCCAAGAGGCTGGGGGGAAGGGAGGAGGAGAGGCAGAGAGAGTGGGTCATCCACTTTTAATGCTGGAAACCCTGTGATAATCTGTTCCATGCATTCAAATGAAAATATGACTTCTTGGCAGAGAATAGCATTATAATGTAAAATCCCATATGCTGTTATACAGTATGTTGCAATCTGTTTTACTGCTGCCTCTATTCTAACGAGTGAATACTGCCAATAAAGCAATTGAAGATAACACTAATTGCTTATTTCTGTGATCCATAATTTTTATGACTGCCTTATAGCTCTTTAGTCGAATAGATGTTTTTTGGCATCTCAGATCTAGAACTCATGTACTGTAGCGATTGAGGCTGAAAATCTGCATGCTGGCCAGAGAGGTTTTTCTAAGCTGATGAATAGCTTATGTGTGAGAGGGAAATAATTGAAAAGTGTTAAAGAAAATAGAAGCCTTAAATCAGTCATAACAGGTCATAACACTGGATTCCATCAATAGTTTTTAATATAAATTGGGCTTTTTCTCTATGCCTCTTGCTTCTCTAGGATTGTCTTTGCTGTGGAGCAATCAGACACTGGTTTTCAATAATAAAACTTCCTTAAGCTTTTCAGAGCAGTGGTTGCTGCCTGTGTGGTGTTCCAGACACTTTGGGTCTCCAAGAGACAGAAATGACCTCACTGATGCATGAGGGTAGTCAAGCTTCAGGTCTGGGCTGGTATCATGAGTGACTAGTTTTGTCACTTACAGGGTAGGTCCCAGCATCTTCTGATACCTCCTGCGGGCATTTGAGTCATTGCCTGAGACTGCAAACCCAAGCTATGCTAAACCCAAGTTAGGCTACCTTTAGCCATGCTAAAGGTACTTCTGAAGGGCAGCTGAGAGAAGGAGTTTGA